>NC_142588.1:43573121-43729901 GCF_965207765.1 Zootoca vivipara
GGGAATTTGCGGGAGTACCTGCGAGCACGGCGGCCACCAGGGATGGAATATTCATTTGATATTAACCGGGTTCCTGAAGAGCAGATGACATTCAAAGATTTAGTCTCATGTACATACCAGTTGGCAAGAGGCATGGAATACTTAGCATCACAAAAGGTAAGCCAGTGTTATTGAAGGATGACAGCTTTGCCTGCCTTCCTTCCTTCCTTCCTTCCTTCCTTCCTTCCTTCCTTCCTTCCTTCCTTCCTTCCTTCCTTCCTTCCTTCCTTCCTTCCTCTACAAATTGCATTTTTGAAGAAACAAATGTTATTGAAAGAAGACAGCTTTGTGTTCCTTCCTTCCTCTACAAATTGCATTTTTGAAGAAACAAATCTGAAACATGAGATTGGCATCCTGAATGTCACAACACATGTTGAGTTTTATACACATCCACCTGTCCCAGTGTTACATCAAGCTTATGGGGATTGCTCAGGCCCAGAGACAATAGCAGTGTTCTTAACTATTTGGGCAAACAGGTATCACATTCTAAATTCCAGTGATGATTCCTCTGGTAGAAGGCAAGGAAGTCAATTTTCCCCATGTCCCTCTGAAAATCTAGGGGAAACCCTGTTCCGGATGATGCAGGAAAGGTGGCACTGTGGGGACCGTAGGGGAATAGGAGGAGAAACCTCTCGTGGAATTGCAGAGCATTTCCAAATGGCAAAATAGAATATTTTGCAAATCAGGTTGATCAGGGCTGCAAAATTAATTAATAAATGCAAGTAGCCCTTAGTGCTGGGGACCCAGGTAGTGCTGTGGGTTAAACCACTGAGCCTAGGGCTTGCTGATCAGAAGGTCGGCGGTTCGAATCCCTGTGATGGGGTGAGCTCCCGTTGCTTGGTCCCAGCTCCTGCCAACCTAGCAGTTCGAAAGCACGTCAAAATGCAAGTAGATAAATAGGAACCGCTACAGCGGGAAGGTAAACGGCGTTTCCATGTGCTGCTCTGGTTTGCCAGAAGCAGCTTTGTCATGCTGGCCACATGACCTGGAAGCTATACGCCGTGCAACCCCAGAGTCGGTCACGACTGGACCTAATGGTCAGGGGTCCTTTTACCTTTACCTTAGCCCTCAGTGCTAAATAACATGTCCACTCCTTCCTTTTCAAGTTTTTCAGTTTGATCCATTGGAATGGCAGCTTCAGCTATTTTAATATTAATAGGCATTTTTACTAGCAGAATTGTTCATAGAGGCTCCAGTAAAGAGCTGTATTTAATTTGGAGCAAATGTATGCATAAGTAATCAAATGCCAGGTTATGCCGGCTAAAGTTTCTTTTAAAGACAGAACAAAGAAATCATTATTCAGCAAACAATATCAGAAAATGAACTTAGATATTCATGAATTCCAATATTGATGTGGATAAACTGTGAGCTGTTTAGCCAGGCAACAAAAGCATAACCTTGAGATTTGCCTTATTAAACTAAAGCCCAAACAGTTTACTATCTTACTGAATATGAAAGAAAGCACCATTCATTTCTCAAGAGGTTTCAAGGGAATTCCATCTGCTGGCATTGGCTAATTGGTGAAAAGAAGCAGCAGCAATCCTGTGAGCAAATTAGTCATTTGTCTTCACTTAAAATATTTGCCTGCTGAGAAAACTAACTGTAATAGCATCGTTTTGATATTCAGTCCTTGGAGATCCCTATTTGGCAGATTCCTCCACAGCTAAACCTTAAATTTCCCTGTGCCTGTAAATACAGTGCAGTCCTCTGCTTAATAGACTAAATAAGGACGATGGTGGAGGTGCAAGGCCAGCTTTCTTAGTAACTGAGTCAGACAGAACATAATTGGCTTTGTTGTTGACGACAGCATTGTGCTAGCACATGCTAATCAACGTTCCTTTATGTGAGTTGCTCGTTACACCAGAAGTAATATTTTCTTAATAGTTTAGTCTTTATTTAAATTTTGCAGGCAGACATTCCATTTTTTGGATGCTGTGCTCATGCACATAGTGCCAAACCATGGTTTAGCATTGTGTGGGAACATGGTCGTTTTCTTTTTGGCATGCATGCCAACTTCAGCTGTTTAAATTGAGAAATGCAGTTGCTAAGGGTGCACAAATCTCCTGCCCTAGAGGAGAAACCACATCCTTGAATGAATGCCACCCCCCCCCCCAAAAAAAAGAACTGAAATGGACCAGCAGAATGGAAAGTTTTGAGAGTGCAAGGCATTAAACATATAGTAATCACATCTGAGAAACTAAACAAAAGGGAAATTCATTCTAATTCTCCAAACAGCTTAATATTGACATTTCATCAGCTTCCCCATACCCTTACTTGCTCCTTAGGGCAGAAATAATAAGAGTTTATATTTTCAGGATGTTCTTACCATCCAGGAACAGAAATACACTGAGAAATTCAGCGTGTCCAGTTGCAATCTTTATAACATGGCATTAAATAAATAAAATGCAAATGCAAATACAAATACAAAAAAAAAATTTTTTAAGGCAGTTAAACTTGTAATGAAATAATGTTTATTTCTTTATATTAAATTTCACCACACAGCCTTGTGGGACTGGTAAGCGAAAGAAAAGTCCCTCTTCCTCACCTTTAATACCCCTTCAGCTTGACTGCGGTGGATAGATAGAAATAATTGAAAAATGCTTCCTAGAATTGAAATGTTTAAAAGGGTCTTACTGCTTCTGTGAGTCATGTAATGTGCTGAACCAGCAAGACTGTGCAATCCAGAGGTGGATTTAGGGGAGCATGGCTGGTTTGGTTGCACTGGACCCATGGGGGAGGGGCACTACAGGATGCCACAACTATGATTTAGAACGGAGCGTGAGAGGCAAGGAGACGCTGATTTTGGAGTTGCCCAGGGCGCTGCTGAAATTTGAGACCCCGAGACCTAGATCTCCCACTGTCATTTTGAAAATGATTTGTAGAATGAAAGAACGGCCCATTCACAGTCTTGGCCACCTCAAAAGCAAGGTGACAGAAACCCTCTGCACCCAACCATGTGAATTTCATTGCCGTTTTCTCTCCCTTTTTGATAATTTTTGAATGAAGGGAAAAAAATGCTTGGCACAGCACTAGTTCTGACTTGACACTCGGCCAAGGTTCATAGTTTGTTCCTTCCCTGTGAGACTAAGGGGGAGCAAAACATTACCGTAATGTGCAAACTGGACCACTGTTTTTGTTGCGATGTAAATATTCTTTAATGGCATTCCAATAATTTCTAATATAGATTTTGATGTTGCTGGAATTTTATTATAATGTTTATTTTAAGGATTTTTATTTTAATGGATCAAACCCAGATCTGCACCTTGTGATTTGGATTTGGTTAAAAGAAATAACACGACAAAGAATACTTTCCGTTTAAAAAGCCCATCAATACGAGCATGTGGTGTTGCGCTGTTGAAGTATGATATCCTGGACCAACAGGAGGGGGGGGGGGGAAATCCAGTAGAAAGTTTCACAACATGTTTCTCCTGCTGCCTCTTATTACTAATGACAGAAGAGCTTAAAGCAAGCTATGGTTTCCATCAGCAGGCAGAACTTCCTTTCTGAGTCAAGAAAGGTCAATTGTACATTTTCAAAAAGGTGCTGACGTGAAGGGAGGAAAGAAGGTTAAGGGTGTGGGAGACCACTTTCAAATTTCATTATTTACGTTTTCTACAAAATGTTAGTTTTTTCAAAAGGAGGTACCGTAACTTGGTTTCAAAATGCCAGTCAGCTAGTATGCTGGATATCTCAGAGGGCACAAATGTGCTACATTTCAGCCTTTTTTTTTTTAGTAGTAGGGAATATAGTTGTTTTTACTTTTATATACTTCTGCAAAAAGTAGCCACTCTGACTCCACATGTTAACTTGAAATCCTATTCTAATGTAACTTAGAAGTTGTTAAGTCCATACGAACAGGGTTTATAGTGGAAGTCATTGAGAAGCTATTTCAGGAGCAGTATGATACAATTTAATGTGCAGTTTAAAACATTTGATTCAGTTGAAGGATGGTCTCCTTTCACTGCATAAAACGGAGTTGTGAGTTTTCAAATGCATTTTCCTAGACATTTCTCTAGTAGGCACTAAGGGAAAGATTTGATTGCTATCTTGCAGTATTTTAAACGCTCTCATAAAAGCAGTGGAAAATAATTACTTGGTATCACTGTATACTATTGCAGAGCTGTGCTTTAATGGCGAAAGATAAAATCAGCAGGTTTTAAGTGGCAGGAGACTTTAGACTGGTTTCCTAGGAGAAATGACAGTATTTCTGGAGCCTTTGGTACATGTTGCTTGACTATTTTTAGGGAAGTTGAACAATCTTCCCAGAAAGCTTTAACATGAGTGAATTGTCTTCTGACAAATGTGGTTTAAGTATAGAAAGTTGGCCAATGGGAATTGTTTTCTATGCTTTAAAACAAAACCTGCCTCCAAGTGGTTGCCACATGTCATTTAGTTTCCACCTGCATTCCCCACCTCCTCACCCTTTCTGAAGTCTCCCAGCAGTGTTTGGTTTTTTCCAGGAGCAGAAACACAGCTGAGAGAAATAGTGGGGGGGGGGGGTCAGATTATAGCAGCAGATATCGGAGGGCCACAAAATTATGTTGTTCTGTACTTCCTTCCACTCCCAATCCTTTGAGGCGTAGTCCAGAGGACAGAAACAGATCCATCAACTACGCCAAGCGAAGGAAGATCCCAATGGTAGTGCCCTCCAAGAGGCAGAAATGCATCTTGCTCTTGCATTTTTGAGTTGTGTACTCTCACTGTACAACTCAGGACTTGCTTGTCCACAGCATAAACAAATTGCAGTGATTTGTGCATAATTGAATACAAAAGTCTTTTACACCATTTTAGTTTTGAGGGACTAAATATATGAACTCCTTGTCTCCTTTTGTTCATTTTAAAAGAAAATGTTTCATAACCCAAAAATGTTTTACATTTTGGGGGTGGTGGTGGTGGTGGAGAGAAGTGCTTTTTAAAAATGGGGGGGGGGCCCTACTTTCCCTGGAATGATTCTATTTTTTTTCCTGAGCCTTCACATCTGTACCTGACTGTATGTACCTGAATGAAGCAGTGTGAATTCTGATGGCTGAAGTTGGGAATCGGGTTGTATGTACTCACTTCTGTGAATTCATATTTTAAATTTTATTTTCCAGTGCATCCATCGAGATTTAGCAGCAAGGAATGTTTTGGTAACTGAAAATAACGTCATGAAAATAGCTGACTTCGGGTTGGCCAGAGACATCAACAATATAGATTATTATAAAAAGACTACTAATGTAAGTGGATGGCAGTCTTATCACTTGATCCGGTATCTTTTTTCCTTGGTGCATTTAAGTATGGCAAATGTATTCCTAATGGACTTCTTGTACAGCAGCCTAACTTTTAATCAAAGAAATGAAAATAATAGGCAAGTGTGTTAGGATTCCTAACCCCTTTTTACTAGGAAAGGAAGGTTATCTGCTTACACCGGCTGGGAGAGTACGTGTTACATGATGCTTTCTAAAGGATAAGATTTAGCCTTTTTTGTTTTATGGCCTCCATGAAACTTGCAGCACATTCTTTGACTGTTAGCTAGATACCGAATATGAATATAAATTTGGCTTTTTGTAATCAATGGATAATTTTTGTGGAATGTATCCATTATGAAATTACTAACATTTGGTTTTAGTTTTGTAGAAGTCTTTTATTACCCACATTTCAGCAGAAGCTTATGACATTCTTGGCAATCCGCTGGTTAAATAACAAGCACTCCCCATTTAAATGGCATGCCCTCACTGTGGATAGCAACTTAGTCTGGTTTTTTTTTTTAAAGCAACAGGATCTCTTAGCACACAAAGTAGTGATTAAATCTATATCCAAAAGGCCTAAGATGTGGGGCTTCTCTTGCACATTATTCTAGATGCCCCTGTGTGGTCATTCACACGAATCATATTTCTGGGTCAGCTGTCATTTTAGTTAATTTATTTATTTGGTACATTTATATTGCATCTTCTTTCCAGCACAGAAATCAGGGTTCTTTGCATCGGATTGCCCAGTGGTCTCCCATTCAGGCATTGAAGAGACCCAGTCTGTGCGCATGTGACACTGAGATGGACTATTTGACTGTGGTTGAGGAGAGGAACTGCTAAACAGGCGGCGACCATTTTGTGTTTCTCCAATTGACACACAATCACCGGTGCCCGGGTCCTTTTGGACCTAGCAGAGGGCAGAACAGGGGCAGGCTAATGCATGCTCCACTGATGTGTGAGGGGGGCAGCAATGGAGCCCCCATGCAAAATGGTTGCCGCCTGCACAAGGACACATTCCCCCTTGGATGATTACCAAGGCCAGATTCCAAACATTTTGGCTTTTTATTTTTCTTTTTACCCCTGAGTATGCTTGAATACAGCAAAGTAAAGTGTTTCCTGATTGGGGAATGCTGCCTTGGGGGGGGGGGAAGCTGTGGCAGAGCTTGACTTTCTGATTCTTTCAGTTTTGAATAAGACTTTTAAAAATTCTCATTCTATAGAAGTTAATGAGAATCACAGCTATGTTAACGAGCCAGGAGACTAAGGAAAGAGGGGCTTTGTTTTCTAATTTTTCATGGAGCTGTTCATTTGCTTTAGCAAAACTTAGTATTGCAGCTTGACTTAATCTTTGCCAGATTCATTGCTGAAATTGACTAATGATCAGTAGATAATCAGTTGCTGCTTTTCTATTTTATGTCCAGGGTCGGCTGCCTGTGAAGTGGATGGCACCAGAAGCTCTATTTGACAGGGTTTACACACATCAAAGTGATGTGTAAGTAACTTTATCTTAGAACCTTACTTTTATCTTTTTATTCATTTATAGCTTCTTCCAGTCTACTTGAATTACATGTAATAGAAATATAGTTATATATGCAACAGATTAAAATATGTCTCTCAACCTTTGATCCACCAGGGTAAATTAATTTACTACAAGCCAGACACCTTTATTCTGGCAGGTTAAAAAGCTAGAAAGAAAAGCTTTTTGTGCTTTGTTTTTTTGCAAAGGTTTTTTCGTTTTTTAAAAAATTATCGTGGAAAACTTCAGAACCAAAGAAAACAATGGATATTTTCAATCTCATTGCTGCCTCATGGACTCATTCTTTCAGGAATATTGTTGAACTCGCTTTGGTAGATTTTATATTATTTTCCCCTCCCTTACTTCCTGAGACTTGTGGCTGCAGTTTTATTCCCCAGTAAGTGGTAGCCATAGAAAGTGAGGATTTTCTGGAAGACTGCAGACCAGTGCTCTGTTACTAATCTGGCTGGCTTCAAAGCACATGAAAGGTAGAAAACACTGGCTTCCTCTTGCCAGTGCGGAAGTTTACTTCCCTTGAACCTTCTTTACAGATGTGCAGCTCTGAAGCATTGTTTTAAATGGTTTGGTTGGAGCATTTTTCTGAACCAAAGCGTGGAGACGCTAAGGCTTGAGTTGCTGTTAATTGTTCATAAATCTGTGACTGCAAGGGTTTCCTCAGAATTGCAGGTACATTTGGACAAAAAGCAAAATAGTCATAATAGTCTGTTTCCCATGCTAGTCCTTGTCTGTTTCAGAATCCCATGCAAATGTCTGGTGCACATATTTGTTATATTCATGCCACCTTTGGGCTTTCACATCAGCCTCTGACAGCAGATCACACACAAATGCCATTGCCTTACGCAGTCCTGCCTTTACGGATTGTCAAGGAGAGCCAGTGTGGTGTAGTGGTTAAGAGCGGTAGACTCGTAATCTGGGGAACCGGGTTCGCGTCTCCGCTCCTCCACATGCAGCTGCTGGGTGACCTTGGGCTACTTCTTTGAAGTCTCTCAGCCCCACCCACCTCACAGGGTGTCTGGAAAGGAGATTGTTAGCCGCTTTGAGACTCCTTCGGGTAGTGATAAAGCGGGATATCAAATCCAAAACTCTTCTTCTTCTATCTGCAAGCAAATATGGTTTGGATTGTAACCATGGAACAGGTTGCTTATATTTGGATCAGATTCAGCCAGACCCTATTTACATTCCATGATTCCGTGGTTCTGGTTGTGTCTCTTTGTCTTTCTCATTTTGTGTGTTATTATGGGGCAGTCAACGTGGTTCCCTACTTCCATCTTTCCTGCCCATTGGCCACATTGGCTGGGGCTGATGGGAGTTGTACTTCAACTGGAGGGTACCACATTGGCTACCCCTACCATACTCTTTGCCCAAGGCACTCAGAACAGTTTCTGCATGATTCCCAGAGGTTTCCCATCCAGGTTGTTTGCAGAAGCAGATCTCCGTTTTTAGCAATAGAACTAAGTCACCCCCAACATTTCTCTGTTTTTGTTTGTTTGTTTTCATCATGAAGTACTTCCTCAAACAAAATGATTTTTATTTTGGGAGGGGGGTAGATTATTGGTTTCTGTAGGATTGGTAAAAACTGGCAAGGTAGATGGATAGCTATCATTATTCATCTGCTGCCAAAAAGAGGAAAACAAGCAAGGAAAGTAGCATTAAACAACTTTGCTGCTCAGATCATAAGGTAGGTAGCTAAAAGTAGATATCTCCATGCTGACTTTAGTAAATCTGATTCAGCCCCATTTTTATTCCCTTTCTTGTTTTAGATGGTCATTTGGTGTGCTAATGTGGGAGATCTTCACTTTAGGAGGGTCACCGTATCCAGGAATTCCAGTGGAAGAGCTCTTCAAGTTGCTGAAAGAAGGACACAGAATGGACAAACCTGCCAATTGCACCAGTGAACTGTAAGAAGTCTTTCTTGCTGGGCCATGGACTGAAGAGGGATGTGCTGATATAACCGACAATATTTATATGATACAATGGGAGCACTATAACATTATATGCATGTACACACAGGGCAGGTTCAAAAATGAGTACAGTGGTGCCTCGCTTTACATATGCCTCGCACGACGAAAAAATCGCTCCGCGAGTTTTGCACTCCATGAGGCATTCATAAGACGACAGCTAATCTTCCTTTCCCAGGGGGGACGGAGCCGAAACGCGGCGGTGCGGCAGCTGCCCCTGCCTGTCTTCCCCTTGGCTCGGGGAAGACAGGCGGGGGCAAGCAGCGCCCGCTGCGATTCAGCTCCGTCCCCCGCCGCCACCTCTAGCCCCGCACCCCAGACACGGAGCGCAACTTCGGAGACGTCCGAAGTTGCGTTCTGTGTCCGCAGAGGCTGGCGAGAGGCGGGGGCGGGGGAAGACCCCAACACGGAGCGCAACTTCGGACGTCTCCGAAGTTGCGTTCCGTGCCTGCTGTGCGCTGCAAGAGGGGGGGCGGGGGAAGGTCTTTCCCCACCCCCGCCTCTCACCCTGCACCCCAGACACGGAGCGCAACTTCGGACGTCTCCGAAGTTGCGCTCCGTGTCCGCGGAGGCTGGCGAGAGGCGGGGGCGGGGGAAAGTCTTTCCCCCGCCCCCGCCTCTCGCAGCGCACAGCTGGCATGGAGCGCAACTTTGGAGACCTCCGAAGTTGCGCTCCGTGTTGGGGGAGGCTGGCAAGGCGGTTGCTGGGAGAAGAGAGTTTCTCTCCCCCCCCCCCGCCGCCGCCTTGCACACAGCCGACATCGGACGGGGCTTCGGAGACCTTCTCCAAAGCCCCATTGCATGCCACTGCCAGTCCCCCAGAGCCTATAGGAACGCATTGATTAAGTTTCAATGCATTCCTATGGGAAACTGGGACTCGCTAGACGAAAAATTTGTTACACGAATGGACCCGTGGAACGAATTAATTTCGTCTAGCGAGGCACCACTGTATTAAAAAAGATGAAACGAATCAGTCACAGGAACAGGGAGGGTCCTGCTGTTAAAAGTCAGGATAAACACCACATGTCTGATACTGCATATTTTTAGCAATGTAAACAGGAAGCAAGTGATTTGGGAAAGTTTTAATTATGCAGTCAGTTGTGGAGCTGCCAAAAGTACACCTCCATAAGTTGATCTTTTTGTTTAAGTTGCACTTAGACCAGGTCCAGCTGCAGACTTCAGGGGCCTCAGCACAGTGCTGCTGATACAATACCACTGAAATGCAACAAATTTCTATATTAAATTGATCACTGAAATGCAACAAATTTCTATATTAAATTGATCAATAAAACAGTAAAACTGCTGAGAGTGCATACACTGTCAAAGAAAGGAACTTTTGTATTTACAAATAGTGAAAGAAATTTCCACAAGAACCGTTCTCTGTTTGCCTAGTGTATGCTTCACATAATGGTTACTCAAATTCTCCCCTGTCTGCTGCCTTGAGCTTCATTTCAAAAGACAGAACATAGGCTACTAAGGATAAAATAATAATAATAATAATAATAATAATAATAATAATAATAATAATAATTGTATATGTAGAATACAAATAAGCATCAATGGGAATCACCATCGTTCATAATGCATGCATCTTAAATACATGTGAACACACCCTGGCTTTAACTGAACAGCCCTGAAGTATTGTGAATAAGGAAGATGCCTGACATAGACACATTGAGTTAATTAACACAGTGAAATGCTGCCTTCCACAGCTACATGATGATGAGAGATTGCTGGCATGCTGTGCCTTCCCAGAGACCTACTTTTAAGCAGCTTGTGGAGGACTTGGATCGGATCCTCACTCTCACAACTAACGAGGTGAGTAAGGCACTTGCTTTTTAAATTTCTGAAAGAACAAGCAAAATGCTTCCATTGTTATAAGGAGCATCTTAAATGAGAGCATGCCTATTGCAAGGTATGTGTAGGAGAGTTTGTGCATTGCAAGGCCCCTGGCAATGAAGGGCACGTGCACAAGTTATGCACAATACACATTGCACACATACCCTGGTAGCATCCCTGTTCACGGAGTACAAAGCACTAAGCCCTGGTTTTGCCCATACTACAACCATGTCCGAGTATCTGAAAAACAACCATTAATTTCTATGGATAAACTAAAAGAGGTGCATTCAGTGTATTAATCCCAGCCAGTGAGAACCAGCCCATTCCATCCTGAGTTCTTTTTCAGTCTTAAAGTGCACTGCAGTTTGATTCTGATTTCTATATACAGTATGTAGATATAGTAGAAATAGAAGTCTGAACACAGCAGCAAGATCAGTTAAGTATCGTAGATGAGAAACAGTATTGGGGATTCTATTGAACCCCCAAATTATAAAATTTATTAGGCTTGCATTTTAATTTGAAATGGAGTTTCTGCCCAGGTTGGTATTTATTTTTGAAGTAGTACACCCTTGAATACCAGCTATCATGGATTGTCTTTCCATGGTATATTGTACCCAATAAGGGGAAAGGCATACCAGAATATGACAGAAAATTGTGAGCTGCCTGGACTTCCCCACATCTAGGGGGTCATACTATAGCCACATATTGAAGCTGACAACCAAGTAAGGATTATCACATGAATTCGTCATCTGAACCATCCTTCAGTGAATATATGGATCTGTTGAATATGTGTGAATCACTGGGTATCCCAATAGCTTTCCCCTTCCATTTATGGTATGAATTTCCCGCTCCATATTTTTTTCCTAAAAGCTGTCATGCTAATTTATATTGAGGAAATGATGACTTCTTTTGAAGTCAATGGGAGATTTGCCATTGATGGTGGAGGCGCCACAATTTTAGCCTGTGCATACTGATAGATTCCTATTGTCTCTAAATAGACACGGAGATCACAGGGACCAGACATGAAAGAGTACTTACAAGATATGGAAGTAACATCAGATCAAAAGTGTACTATGAACTTTTTTTGCTGTGTGCCATGCTCCTGTTTATTTTACATTGAATTCATCATCACTGTCTTAATAGGAAAACATTCACTGTTGATTTTTTTTAAAAAAGAAAAATCACGTAATTTGTTAAAACACACACAACCCAGCTTTTAAAAATTGATTTTTCACATCTTAGAATCGTAACTTGTGGTTTAGCAAATGAAGAGATTGGTATTTAAATGAATACAGCTGTGCTGCAGAAGTTGAAAGAGAAGCAGCATTTCAAGGAGAAAAATAACTTTATTCTCCTGCCAAAACTGTTTCTAGAACTTCTATAGCCCTGGCTTCAGATTCAGCTGACACTATTGCTCTTTTTCTCCTCTTCCTCTTCTTTTTAAAGATTTATTTTCATTAAACATTTACAAATAAAATGACACAGAAATGTAGCTGTTATAAGACCGTACAAAGCGAATTGCAGTACAGTAGCAAGGAAAGTATCCACCAATGTAACATTGTGAGCACTCTGCTCCCATGGACTTGGAAATTCATCTTAAGGCAAGGATCCTGTGCCTTAGAACAGGCATCCCCCAACTGTGGCCCTCCAGATGTTTTGGCCTACAACTTCCATGATCCCTAGCTAACAGGACCAGTGGTCGGGGATGATGAGAATTGTAGTCCAAAACATCTGGAGGGCCAAAGTTTGGGGATGCCTGCCTTGGAATGATCCTATGCCCCACTTTCAAAGGGCCTTTCCATATACCGGTAGGAGCTGGATAGACTGGGGGATACAAAGTATGCTTTTCCTTATATATATGAAAGGGAAATAGAAAAACCAAACTTTCTCAAACCTATCCCTTTTTGACACACCCCTGATGGTCTTCCTCTTCTGGGTAAGAAAATCCAGATGGCTATGTCACAGACTTAATTAATCCAGGTCTCCATTGGTGGCTCTGGTTCAGCTTCCCGTGACAAGACAGAGTTGGTCACTCTACCATCAACAAGAAGAATCCTAGGTCCCTGTGCTTAATCACTGGGTTTTATTTGCCCCCCCCCCTAGCTATGAATAGGAGACAAGCGACTAGGAAGGTTATCTGTGATAGACTCATTGAATGAAAGTGCCACGCTCCCTCTGATTTCATTGGGGCTTGCTCAAAATCATTGCTAAGTTTATTGAGTTCCACAAATGCTGGTGGAAGCAACTACAGTGAGCAAAAATATATAATTAGAGCCCCGTACTGCAGTGACTTGGGTATTACTTGCTTGAGCACATGTAAATTGAAATATGATATTATAAAATACAAAATAGCCAGCTTAACCAAATGGATATTGGAAAGAAAGGATCGTTCTCTCTGCAAATTGTTTCCATGTGCTGGAAAAAAATAGTTCTGTGTAGGGTGAAATTTTGTTTTTATCATCATAAGCAAAATGTTTGCTTTTGATGTGGCTACAGTATATGTCTCAACTGGTGTGGTTAAAGTTGATGTTGTTGGAACTGACACATCTGCCTCAGAATTCCCTTTTTTGTTGGTTTGGGTCCCCCGCTCTTTTTTCACACTCCTCTGGTGACTTCTAGATTTATGAGTAGCTCTTACCCCCCCCCCCCCGCCGTCTAAAGAGCTTAAGGCCTTCTTTCCCTACAGTGTTATCCTCACATCTACTCTATAAAGTCAAGTTAGCTGAGAAATGAAGCCGGCAGCCCAAAAGAAAGCATCGTGGCTGGGTAGGGATTGAACCAGAGTTTCTCCAGTCTTAGTTCTAACACTGGCCCTGTGTGCACATCATGAGTAAACCATAGTTTGTACCATGATTGTTCTTGCAAGGGCTCCTTCATGCTTGTATGCAGATGAAATGACCCACAATATATGGCTTTGCATTCCATCCAAACCCAAGTATCATGGTTTGTTTTGCTTCCAGCAAATCACAATCAGTAAGCCAAGAAAAACCCTTTGGGGTACAGAGCACCAGTGAGATCAGGAAAATGGCAGAGCCTTCTTATGCATGCTTACAGTAAGCTATTAACCATGGTTTACTGTGATATGTGAACTGGGTCAAGAAAGCTACTTTTGAATGCTGAATGGTGTCAGCCTGTTTTTCGTTTGTGTTTCTATACGAATGTGATATTATTTAAACACACACACACACACACACCACAAAAGTAAATGTGTACACTCCTAAAGTAAATACTTGTATGAATTGTTCTTACAGGAGTACCTAGATCTCAGTGGACCACTGGAACAATATTCCCCTAGCTACCAAGACACAAGGAGTTCCTGTTCTTCAGGTGATGACTCTGTTTTCTCTGCCGATCCGATGCCTTATGAACCTTGCCTCCCTAAGTACCAGCACATAAACGGCAGTGTCAAAACATGAAAAGAACCCTTATTTTATTCCTCAAAGGAGTAAGGAAGCAAGAATGTCTACCTACCATGTGAAAAAAGAGCCTTTCTTCAGACACACAGGATTTTTGTTTGTACATATGAATTGTAGGGACCAAAACAAAAGCAAAAAAATTGGCAAAAAGTGTTATGATCACACTGGGGGGAAAGTGTTGTACTTTGGAATGCCAAACAATTTTCAGAAGAAGAATTTTATGGGCCATATTTGGATGCCAGTTGACAGGTCTGGATGCCGCAACACACTTTCAACATTCAGTGGACCAGTTGGACTTGAGGCAAATGCTGGCTCAGCCTTCCTTGTTTATTTTGTAATATTTGGAGAAAATATATGTTGACACACACTTACAGAGCACAAATGCAGTATATAGGTGCTGGATGTATGTAAATATAATCAAATATGTATAAATATATATTATATATATTTACAATGAATTATTTTTTGTATTGATTTGAAAATGGATGTCTCACTTCACCAAGCAAAATTAGCCTTTTTTTTTTAAAGAAACAGCTACCTGTAATTGCTGTTCATACATAAAACTTTCCTTTTCTAAAAAAATATCACCACCTAAAGGTGAAAAATACTTTGCTTTCAGGGAAAATTGTTATCTCATTAATTTATTAATTAATTGGTAATGTACAAAACAATTAATCTTTTATAGGGTTGTGTTATTTTGTAATTTAAATGGCATTTCTATGCAGACAGCACAGAGAACTAGTAGATATATTGCTCAAACTTTACTAGTTGTCAGATCTTTTTTTTAAAAAAAAGAGAGAAATATTTACGGTATATAACTAATTTTGGGAATTAAGGTTTTAATTAATTTGGGTTGTGTTTTTTTTAACAGTGACATGCTATACATGTCTACCCTTTGAGTTCAGCAGGTATAGGATTGCAGCCTAAAGTTACATGAGAGGTTATTGCTGTAACAAACCAAAACTCTCAGAAATAAAGAAGTGTCCTTTCATGAGAAAGTATTTTGCTCCCTGTATTGCCAGGTGTGTAGCTGTTTTGGTTGTTACACTTTATAACTCCTCAAGTGCAAAAAAAAGTTAGATGGCCATCCCTGTTCATTTTAATTAAATTGCTCAGTAGAACGACCCAAAATTCTGAGACTTATTTCATAGTCTACTGAAATAAGGACATATTCTAGCTTGTCTAAAATCCTACACCCTAAACCTCAATTCTTAGCTTTCTGTACATGCTTCAGATTAGCAACTATGTTTGCTGAACATCCAATACTGCTTTTGGATAGTTTGATCAATCATACGCTTTTGAGGCTCCTCTTGTACTACGAGAGAGCCGAGGTTGTCATCATGGCAATTACAGAAATCCATGTTGGAATCTGACCATCTTTCTGATGGGTTATTTTATTCTTGCTCCATTACAGCTTTCCAAACCATCCTGCTGTACCAGGTTGTCAGCCCTGGTGCCTGGCCAAAAATATTACTGCATTTCTATAACTTGACTTTCAGAATTTAAAGCATTATGTTTTCACATTCAAATCACCTTTCACTCTGGTGTAGCCATGCAATATGAATGCAATCCATACCGACTTTACATGTTTAAAAAAAAAATGGGGGAGGGGAGGGAGTAAAAAGTATTAAAAATCTGTTAATTTTTGTACTGACAATAAAAATCTTTCTACGGATATTAATGTTAACATTACAAAATAAATGTCATGCATCTTATTTTTTTAAATCATTTGTGTCTTACAAAATGGCTTCGGGTTTTCTACGATAATATAGTCAGAAATGGAATAAACACCCTATTAGTTTGTGTTAGTTATCATTAGCTCACATTCAGCACAATCCATTACATGTCCTTTCCAGACCATTCCCAATTTATTTCAGTAGTTGGAAAAGGGCAACCAAGTATAGTTAATAATAATGCTAGTAGTAAGTAAAAAGACAAGCAAAGTTTGCCCCCATACAAAAACTCCAAACTGCAAAAGATGATAAAGCAGCATTGTACCAATGACCCTACAATGGAGTATTTTACAGTGGGCTTTAGGAATTCTAATTTTTTTTTGTTCTCTCAGGAACAGAAAAGGTCATGAAGGGGTCATGAAAGGGCTAGAAGAGTGTTAAGTGCAGAACAAACTCCTTCACATGCCCCATTTTTAGAGAATTCAATGGCATAATCTGTTCAAACAAGAAAAAGTGGGAATTTATGGAAAAATCCATCCTGCCAAGAACCACGTTTCAAAGAGGGTTGTGGCCATGATACAATATTTCGTCTAGACATTTCTCTCTGGCACAGTTTATTTTTATGTTTTTTTAATTTTTTAAAAGTCTCTATTCAGTAGAATATAGTGCTCCCTTCTGCCCCAAATTCTGTTGCCACAGAGATGTACAAACTTGAAACTAAATACTGAACTATGGATGCTTAGAAAAACAATAGCATCAATGTTACAATTCTACGTCCCAGAGTCAGTGTGCTCAAGGAAACTTCAAACATTTGCTATAGAGTCATCTTATGTTGGGAATCAATATGGCATGTTGCCTTTAAGCCAAATATGAAGCTTCACACAAAAGGTTTGCCACTGGGATCTATAACATAAAAATTTCCTCTCTCCCTTTCATTAATTCATGTGTGTGCATGCTTGCACAGAGTGTTAAAGCCTTCAAAGTTACTAGTAGCATTTATTTTGATGCTAACTTATAGGCAGATAGTATCCAAGTTCAAGGTACCCATTGAACTTCATGACTGACAGATTCAAATTTTTGCTTGCCATCAAATTTGCTTGGTAACTAGGTTGGTCACCGTTGGTCTAACCTACCTCTCTTGGTTGTTGTGAAGATAGAGAACTTGACATGTACACAGCATTGAATTCACTGGAGTAAGTGCAACATAAACATTTAAATGCACTTTATGAGTTATTCTATGAATCACTTAATGTAATTGACAACTGAATAGTATTTTATTTTCAACATGAATGGCTATAGCCGCAATGGTTGTAAAATCAGAAAAACAAAACAAGATTTTATTTGCAAATTAGATTTAGTTTTTTTAAAAAATAAATTAATTAACAAGATGTCCTTCCAGCATCTTAGAATACATTGTTTTTGGAGGGCTTTAGCAACAAGATCAGAGGCTTTTGAGCTATGTCTAATCTGACTTCTGACAAGTTGATGCAGACTGCTCCCATACATAACTTAGAAATAAGTTCCAGTAAATTCAGTGGGACTAACTCCTTCATAAGTGGGCATAGGACTCTAGCTTTTAAAAGTCACAGTAGTTAGTTTTGTTTTGAGTGTTAGCTGTGATAACCTTTTGCCTATCACTCACAACCACACCAAGGGATGGTGAAATAATACATTCCAGGCCTCCTTAAAAGTCAATAAACTTAGTTCTCACCCACACATGCTCTCATACAATACTTTGTATCCCAGATATGAAGCTCTCAAACACTTGACTGATTAAAATAGCCCTGCCTAAGGATGCAAAAGAACAACTTTTGCATCATTTAACGGAGTTTGCAGTGTGTGCTTGGAAGAGTTTGTTCTGAAAGTGATGCACCAAATAAATTTTGGGCCAAATCATTCTGAAATGGGCCAAGAAATTGCACCTCGATGGAAGACATTTGTTTTAGGATCATTACATATTTTCCCCCATAGTGGGATCAGATAGCATTTTATTATTTATAGCCTGCTAGCTTCACCAAATGGTCCCAGGGTATTGCGGAAAGAGAGCTATGGGTTCAAGATTCAATGCCATCTGGACATCCTGCCATTTAAACATGAAGGGAAAGGATAGTAGAAGTCTTGCCAGTTACAACTGAGAGCAAAGCCAGAGAAGACCATTTGAGAGGGAGCGAATTCAGTGCGATAGTGGCTTATTGTTGTTTCAGCATTTGTCGGGACATGAGGAAGGAGCAGGGCAAGCATTTTGAAACAATGAGATTTGAAATTCTCTTCAAACTTTCACCATAGATGGGTTCTTGCAATGGTCCATGGCATTGCAATGCCTACAGCAGAAAATTTAAATCATACCCCTCCCAGCATGATGGTAAAAAATATAATGTGTCATTGAAAATTTGATGATAAATTTAATGATTAATTAAATTTAATGATAGATTAAATTAAAATTATGGAGAAAGTGGTAGAGAGTTTTTCTCATAACAGCAGAACTGGACATCCAGTGAAACTAAGGTACTTCAAACGCCACATAAACTATGGAAATTGTTCCAACAGGAAGCCATGATGATCACCAATTTATATGATTTTTAAAGCAGATTGGAGAAATTCATGGAGGTCAAGGCTATTAATGGGTACTAGCCCTGGTGGCTATGCTCTGCCTCAATGGTCACAGGCAGTAATGCTTATGAATGCCAGTTGCGGGAAACCACAGTGCAGAAGAACACCTGTGCTCAGTTCCTCTTTGTGGGTTTCCCACAGGCAACTGGTTAACAACAGAACAGGACGCTGGTCTCAATTGGCCATTGGCCTAATCCAGCAGACTCCTTTTTTATTATATCTCAAAATAGGTGCTTGTGGCAAGTCACATTCTCCTTCCTAATGTTAGAGTTAACCCCAACCTAATCTTCCCATTCAGAATTGGTCTACTACACTTCATTTTTAATTATTGGGGGTGATTTTTGTTCTTAAAGTGGGCAAGAGATTTGATCAAACTACACACATATGGCTCACATAGTTTATAAATAATCTTCAAAACATACTTGGCATCAAGTAGTATGGGAAACAGCCCTATTAGAAAAACTAACCAATAAATTGAAATTGACAAAATTGAAATTGACATGGGACAAATAGAAGACAACTTCACCTCGGTATGGTTCCCCTTCATCACATATATGCACAGCCCAACAAGACAACAAGAAGACTCTGCCAACAACATACGAATCAATCTGGCTAACCTGATCCAAACACACACACCCCACTCACACACAAAAACAAATCTCATTACAGCCAACCAAAGACAAGAAAGACAACCAACCACACCCTAGGCCACCCCCAACCTCTCCCACCACCAAAGAAATACAACAAGTGAATAGTAAGGGAACCCACACAAGTGATGCTGACACAATACCCCACACATACATTAAGCAGAAGAGTAGAAACTTTGCCACCCGACCCCCTCCCCCTCTTTTCTTCCTAACCTAACACTGTATGCAACACTAATGTCTCTCAACAAATGAAACTGATCTGTAGAAAATGCAACTTGAAACTTAGAAAAAAAGACAATGCTCATATTTTTGTAAACTAAGAAATCACACACACACACACACTTGGCTATCAGGTCTTGAATGGATTTCTGTACCAATCGCAACATATTCTTTCTTATTTATGGCTAAGAATCTGTCACTGCCTAGAAGCTATAGAGCAGGGGTCAGCAAACTTTTTCAGCAGGGGGCCGGTCCACTGTCCCTCAGACCTTGGGGGGGGGGGGCGGACTATATTTTGAAAAAAAAAAAGAACGAATTCCTATGCCCCACAAATAACCCAGAGATGCATTTTAAATAAAAGGACAAATTCTGCTCATGTAAAAACACCAGGCAGGCCCCACAAATAACCCAGAGATGCATTTTAAATAAAAGGACACATTCTACTCATGTAAAAACATGCTGATTCCCGGACCATCCAAGGGCTGGATTTAGGAGGTGATTGGGCCACATCCGGCCCCCGGGCCTTAGTTTGGGGACCCCTGCTATAGAGGCATGAATGAAGAGTGGATCTTCCTGGTCAGTGTCTCCTTTAACAGGAGAACGAGGGGGATGAAATAAGCCAGGGGTTAAGTTTTTTGCCAGGTGCCTACGCTTTAACCATAATTTGTTAGCTATTGTTGACATAGCTATGGTTAATGTTAACCATGACTTTGTGTGTATTTTGTGCAAACCAGTACACTGAATGCTGCTCATGACTTTCTGCAGTATATGAAGGAAGAGAAATGCAGTATGTTTGCTATCTACTATATCTGCTCTCAGGGCCCTTCCTCCTTCCAAACCTGCTGGCCCCAAGAGTCTCCTTGCCCTAGCACAAAGCATCAGTCGTTTGAACACATGTGTCCTCAAAGGCTTCCATATCTTCAAGATTTCTTTGTAACTCTAACTGCACACAGCCGCGGCCCCCATTAATCACCCTGTTCTCCATGACAATCAGTAGATTTACGGTATAGCATTTATGAAACACAGAATGCAATTAAGTGCCCTCAGTCAGCTTGGCTATAGTTTCCAGATCCTCTTGAATCCATTTCAAACTTCAGGGTGGTTTGGTCAAAGTGGGGCTACACAGGAGATGAGCTTTGCAAAGGGCTTTAACTTTCAGCTATTCCAGATGCAAAGCAGAGATTGATTCAAGATAATGAGGCTCATGCTTAAGAGTCACTGTGGAGTTTCTCGCATGTATCATTCTGTTTCCGTGGGTATGGAGAACTGCGAAATGACACAGAGCAAGATCTCCAGCTCTGCAGCAATGGGAGTGGATTTGATGCCGCCTCTTCAGTTTGAATGAAGCAGCTATTAATACAATATTCTGTCTTGGAAGAAGGCAGATTTCTGTTCATTCAGGCCAAGAAAGTGATATTTCGCAAGTTCTGCAAAGCCACATGGCTACATAAGTAAACAATTTTGTGCACCCTCTTTTTAGAAAGACACGTCTTTTGTTATTTTGATTGCAACAGCATTTCCCTCTTTCCCTCCATGGAAATGTATGTGTTTATATATGTGTGTGCCTGTGTTAGGCAAAAGGAATAGATAACTGCTTTGTCTGACATCTGAAGCAACACAGGGATATGCAACATCTGGCTACAGAAGGAATTGATATTGGCTGAGGGACTCCTGGTAATATTGCAAGACTCCTCCCCCCCCTTCAACTATCACCATTTTTGGAAAAGCAAGTTCAGAAAGAATACAAAATAATAACAGAATTCCAAAACTTGTGAGGTTTTTTCGTGGGAGTATTCAACTAAGGCTTGTTCAGAGTAAACCCACTGAAATAAATGGATGGGACTAAGTTAGGTCCGTTATTTTAAGTAAGTCTACTTTGAGTAAAACTTAGTTGAATTCAGTCACCCACCTCCCACTGCAGTGTCTCTACCAAATGGTTTCTTAGTGTGATTCCTCCTCCTCTTAGAGAGCTAGGCATGTGCAGCCCCAGCTGCTGAATCAGACCAAGGATTCATGCACACACTACCTGTTTGCACATCCATGATTTTAGCTAGGAACACATAGAGAGCAGAAACCTGAGGTCGGTGCTCATCAACCTTTTTTTCTTAAAAAAAAAAAAAGAAACCACACAAAAATCCTAGCACACAAATCCCACAGCCCCCTTCAAACCTGGCTCCCCTAATTATTTTGCTTGGATTTCCAAAAGGATTGAAACATGACTTTTAACAAGTTTTACAACAAAAGCAAAGCAATGGTCATTTAAAAAGAAATTTTCAGATTTTCAAAAAAATAGCATGAAATTTTAAATTAGGATTCAGCTTTAATTATTATTAATGCAAGCTTTGATGCTGCATGCTTGCCATAGGCTTTTGGATTCTGGGCACATCCTAGTTCCCTTTCAACATCCAGTCTGTTGGGCTTCTTTGATTTAATTGCCATAGGAACATAGAAACCAGCTTTGGGGGAAATTAGAATAATGAGGTGCAGGCCCTGGCTTCCTGTTTTGGGGTACACAGGGAGAAACTTCAACCATAACATTTCAGAAGTGAATTTTTCAAAATCATCTTTGGCATGTTGATTCAAACATCATTTTCAAAACCTCTTGGAGAACTGAATACCAGTGATTAAAAGGGTTCCTTGTAAGCTTCCAAGCTAATGGACATGAGATAATTTCAAACTACTGTTCATCCATACAGATCACTTAATAAGTTGTGTACAGTCTTGTCACCTTCTGTACATAACATTTCACACTACTATAGTTAAATATTGTCTGTTATGTACTTATATTGTACATCTTTTTGGGAACACAAGGTCTTTATACACCCCCCCTGGTTGAGAAACACAACCCTAGTGTCCTGAACCCCTGGCCTACCTGGTAGCAAGTCAGCATGTCAAGTCCAAAGGCCAGGAAAAATAGTCTAGGGTCGATCCAAGTAGCCAAGTCCAAAGTCCAGCAGTCAGCATACAGTCCAGAGTCAACCCCAAAGCACAGTCCCTTAGAGCTCCAGGAGCATCCAAGCCAAGGCTCTGCTCTGCTACTCTCCATGCTGATTGCAGCAACTGTGCTTGATGAGGCAGGTGACCCTCACCTGCTCCAAGCCCACTCCAGCTAAGGAATCACACATCTCCTCCCAGAGCTAGCGAGCCCCACCTGGCCAGCTAGGGAACTGGGCTGTGGGCCCTTGCCTGCCTCTGCCTCCTAGACTCCTAGTGCATTCCTCCTGCTGCTCCCTAAGCCTCAGAGCCTGCCATGTTTGGGGAGACTGGGGCCCCTCTGGCTCTGGTGGTGGGTCCTGCTGGCTGCTCTGGTTCCTGAGCACTGGCCCCCATCTCCTCGCCATCCTCCGTCACCCTGCGAGCACTACGTGAATCAGGACAAAAACTTTATTTCCTTACTGAAGTGAAAGTCACAAGAAGCTGCGCCTGAAAGAGAACATTTTCTTCTTCTTCCTTCTTTTTGCCAGTTGGTCTGCAAAGTGCACTGTTTTTGTCATATCTGACCCTTAGACATTACCAGATTGAGCACTGTTCATATAACATCACTGCAGTACAGTATATTTACAGATGGAGTGACAGCGCACCCTTCTTTCCTGGATGCACAGAGCCTCACTCTGCTTGGCTAGGATGAGAAAAGGGTTCTAATCTGTGGGGGATTGTCATCATGCGCTCATATTCCACATGAGCATTTGGTTACAGTAACTTTTTGTGTGTGTGTGGTTTAGTCTCAGACAAAAGCTGCGCATTGACCTTCTTAATTGCTCATCCACCCCAATGAAAACACAGCTCTAGCAGCTGCTTGGCTGAGGGCTGGGATTGAAGCAGGTGTGCCAATTATGGCTTAAGTGTAGCACAAATGGTAGTTGAGGTAGCACAAGGGGCTGGGCAGACAAGACTGTGTGTTATCCCCTCCTCCACTCCCCAGTTACAGACATGAGGCAGGATTGGCAGGAAAAGGGCCTGGTTTGTTTCTAAATCCGTGGCATGTTAAGAATTCAAATGTGAAGGCATTTGAAAGGTCTGGGAATTGGTACAGTCGTCGTCACGTGGAAAAGCATGGAGTGAGGAACCAATTGCAGCCCAAGGGCCAGATTCAAACCTGGCCAGGTCTCTGATGGTAGGCAGGGGCAGAGGTAAAAAAAAAGGGGTGGGCTAAAGTGGGCATGGCCAAAGCAAAAAGAAGCGACAAGAAGCTGCTAAGCAAGTTAGGGGTTAAAAAAATATGCATCTTATGTACTTTACATAATTCAATGCATTCCATGTCTTGGGGAAATTGTATATGAAATATGTAAAATGTGTTTGCAAAATGTGTAAGGTATGTAAAATTGTAAGTCTGCCCTTGGGAATGCCACAGAAAATATCAGGGCAGATCGAAATGGTTTATAAGTGGTGTCAAATGATACTACATGATTAGTGAATGGGTGAAGTTTGCCAGTAACAGCCCCTTGGGCCATATTAGGAGCATGAGCTGAAGGTTCCTCACTGCTACTTTATGTGGTCAGGTGATCAGCTTTTTCATTGGCCCAGTCACTCATTGGTCAGGAGGGAAGGCCATCTCTTTGCCTAAGCCCCCATGGCATTTCTGCTGGTTTGATAGGGAATCTGCCTCTATTTGGCCCGATTCTAAGTCATGTAGGAGGTTGGCTTTGCTGCTTAAACTGCTTCCCAGTTGGATGGAAGGGATGATTGACAAACCAGCTTGCAGGCTCTCCAAGTGTCCCTATTTTCCAGGGACAGTCCCAAATTTACAGAAGCCATCCCAGTTTCTGATTTGATCTTGGAATGTCCCATTTTTCTGTAGAACATCCCTATTTTCATCAGAAAAATATTGGAGGGTATGGAGTTATGTGATGTCCGAGCCAAGTACGTAAGACAGTAATTTTGGAAGACAGTTGAGGGCAGCCCTGTATAGGGAAGTGTCTTTTTAAAATGTTTAATGTTTCATTATGTTTTTATATATGTTGGAAGCTGCCCAAAGTGGCTGGGGCAACCTAGTCAGAGGGGCGGGGTATAAATAATAAAATTACTACTACTACTACTATTGAGTACCACATCCCTATTTTCATCAGAGAAATGTTGGAGGGTATGAGTTTGAAGTACCTCACTCTCCATTCACAGGAGTAAGAATTGTCCTGAGTCCTTGGGACACAAAAAACACGCCTGGAACAACAACAACAACAACAACAACAACAACAACAACAACAAAATGTTTACATTCCTTTTACCCCAAACACTGTGGGTGGAACAAAGCATTGAAACCCTGAAAATGTATGTGTGGAAATTACTAACTTCATATGACCATGAAAACACAAACTTAAGGTTTTAAGGCTATGATTCTGGTTCAACTGGTTTTTATTTTAAATGCCTTGTTTGAAGCCACTAATGATCTCTTACAAGAAAGATGAAAGAAAGAGCCAGAACTAATGTCATATATAAGGCAGATGATTCCATATTAATTCATCACCCTTTCTTGAAGTGGCAAAGCGTTCTGCTCAAGAATGATATGGGCAATCCAAAAACTCTGTTTCATACTGTGCTTCAGATGTAATGTCAACAGGCTTCATGCCTGCTGTTAAGCCAAGAAACTTGGGGCCTTGGTGGCTGATTCATGTTCAAAATGTTTATAGTGGGAAGGGCTCTGAGGAGATTGCTTAAATTGATCCTGTGGCAAAATGAACAATGAAGCATATCTGTACATGCTGCAGATATTCCTAATGCCTATTCTGGATGGCACATTATTGACAATACGGGCAGAGCTGTAGTTTCAGTAGAATGGTGCACTTTAACATTTGTTGTCCCTAGGCATGACTTTTAACACCTAGCATTCCCGACAAGTAGTATAGATGCCAGCGTCACATGAAAAAATATTGGCTTATTTCTGTGGAAACACCATAAAATGCTTGTGTGCATTGATCCCAGAATTAAGATATGGGAATTCCAATATCAGAATCTGCCCGCTTTAAAAATGTTCACACACAACATCTACCGTGAACTAAGAAGTGTTTCCAAGTTGATGGCCAAGAATTTGAACACTTACTGTAATTTACCCCCACAGCATGTGATTCCTAGACCACCCTGTATATATGGTCCTTATTAGTACCAGGTTTTTCAGTGGTTGCAACCATGTCCAAATAAAACAATCTGGTATTGTGAAGATGTTTTCTATGCCAATTTCTATAGGCATTAAGTTCATTCACTTAATAGAAGTACGTACGAAGCACTCGAAGCACGAGGATTTGGACTCTGATTCCAGGGTCATCATTGCCAAAAGCTTTATTGTTGTTGTTGTTAAAATTTCTAGGGCAAGAAGCACATATTAGGTCTAATTTTGTTTCCTTCACTCTGCCACTGTCTTTTCAATTAAGAGCAGAGTGACTCTGGACTATTTCCCTGGCCTCCCTGCAATGCATACCGTATGTCCCATTGCTGGCCCTCCTGCCATCATAGCACACCGCCAGAACTTTCTGCCATCACACCATGGAGACTTCCAATTGCACACATCCCTCTGGTGGTAGACATCCCTCTCCATCAGGATGAGGGAGGTCTGCAGGATCCTATGACCTTTCAGCTGCCCTCCCAGGAAATCCAGGCGCTCTCCAGTGGTGGTCAGTTCAAACCTTTGTCTTTAAGCCTATGTATCTTTAACAAAACCTATACAGTGGTACCTCGACTTACGAATGACTCGACTTACGAAGGTTTCGAGTTACGAACGGAGCTCCGGCTGCCATTTTGGATGTGGCGTGAATAGGATATTTTCGGCTTACGAATGTTTAGATAGGATTTATTCGACTTACGGTTTATTTATTTTTGGCCAATGCATTCCTATGGGATTCAACTTCCGATTTTTTTCGATTTATGAATGTGCGTTTGGAACACATTAAATTCGTAAGTCGAGGGACCACTGTATTTTCTTGCCATCAGTCTTCACCATCTGCAACAGACTCAGTGTCACAACGATTACTCAGATAGTATAAAGGTAAAGGTAAAGGGACCCCTGACCATTAGGTCCAGTCGTGACCGACTCTGGGGTTGCGGCGCTCATCTCGCGTTATTGGCCGAGGGAGCTGGCGTATAGCTTCTGGGTCATGTGTATAGTATATTATTATTAGATTATTTGGGTATATATTAATGTAGAAGCATATTTTAGTCAACATTGTTCTTCTATATTGTGCCAGTGTATTATTATTATTATTATATTATTATTATTATTATTATTATTATTATTATTATTATTTCTGCAGTTGATATGACTATGATGGTCCAAATAGCAACAATAAACAAATCATTGATTACATGAAATACTTTGAGTGCATTATGCAAATACTACATATTACTGCTCCTATCATTTCTGGTATTAATGCCAACAAAATTGTTTGCCCAGAGTGTAACAACAGTTTATTTACAATTTATCATCGTAATTGGTGATTCTAAACTGCTTATATAATTATTTGCAAGCACAAAGAACAGCAGGGGAGATGGTATATTGCTATTATGCATCCCAAGAGTTAGAAATGGAGTATATTTGTCCGCACACACAACTACCACTGAAGGAATTGTTTTCACTTTTAACCAATGAGAGAGACAGTTTACCATTCCTAAGCCATCATATAAACTTACAGATAAAATGTTATTTTGGAGATGAAATAGCTGTTGTGAGACGGGGGAAAGCTGAGACCCCACATACAGTACGTTAGGTTCGCTTTCTCCACTGTTTTCATGAAACGAGAATCACATAGTTACGTCATTTGCACTTACATCCCTTGGGAATCTCGGGGATTTAAGTTTAGCTTACAAGTTTAATTGGTTATGTATAACTTTCCATGTTCCATGTTAATCATTTCTCTCAAATGGGTCTCATTTATCACGTTTGCAATGGTTTAAGCGGATGGGAGAGGGTCTCTAAGCACTTTTATCTCTCACGCTGCTGTGTGTCCAAATGAGATAAAGCAAAACATTTGCTAAGCTAACTTCTTTGCATCATTAAAATGGATCAGATTTGTTATATTGTCACACTGCTCCCTGTATTAGCCAAGGTAAGTATAGAATGATAGACTGCTGCGGATCAAATTCTTTTTCTTCATTTTGTTATTTTCAGACAGCAGATACAACACAGAATATAAACCATGGTGCCTACCCAGTGAAAGGGTTTATAATCTAATAACGACACACCTAACTGTATATAAAAGAAGAATTCTAGCGAAGTAGGACAATGGGAAAGGAGTACGACAAGGTTGTATATTGTCTCCCTGCTTATTTAACTTATATGCAGAATTCATCATGCAAAAGGCTGGACTAGATGAATCCCAAACCGGAATTAAGATTGCCGAAAGAAATATCAACAACCTCAGATATGCAGATGACACAACCTTGATGGCAGAAAGTGAGGAGGAATTAAAGAACCTTTTAATGAGGGTGAAAGAGGAGAGCGCAAAATATGGTCTGAAGCTCAACATCAAAAAACAAACAAACCAAGATCATGGCCACTGGTCCCATCACCTCCTGGCAAATAGAAGGGGAAGAAATGGAGGCAGTGAGAGATTTTACTTTCTTGGGCTCCTTGATCACTGCAGATGGTGACAGCAGTCCCGAAATTAAAAGACGCCTGCTTCTTGGGAGAAAAGCAATGACAAACCTAGACAGCATCTTAAAAAGCAGAGACATCACCTTGCCTACAAAGGTCCGTATAGTTAAAGCTATGGTTTTCCCAGTAGTGATGTATGGAAGTGAGAGCTGGACCATAAAGAAGGCTGATCGCCAAAGAATTGATGCTTTTGAATCATGGTGCTGGAGGAGACTCTTGAGAGTCCCATGGACTGCAAGAAGATCAAACCTATCCATTCTGAAGGAAATCAGCCCTGAGTGCTCACTGGAAGGACAGATCGTGAAGCTGAGGCTCCAATACTTTGGCCACCTCATGAGAAGAGAAGAATCCTTGGAAAAGACCTTGATGTTGGGAAAGATGGAGGGCACTAGGAGAAGGGGACGACAGAGGACGAGATGGTTGGACAGTGTTCTCGAAGCTACGAACATGAGTTTGACCAAACTGCGGGAGGCAGTGGAAGACAGGAGTGCCTGGCGTGCTATGGTACATGGGGTCACGAAGAGTCGGACACAACTAAATGACTAAACAACAACAACAACAAAGCTGCCATTCGCTGAGCTGCTCAGATGCTAAAGCAGGGGCAAGAAGCAGAAGGGCCCAGGAATCTAGAACGCAAAGTGCTGAAAAGTCCACAGGCAAAAGGGAAGCAGAGACATTCAGGAAATTAGATATTGCAACACAGCTTAAAGATTACTGTGATTAGGTGGTATGCAAATTGTTGGAATTAAACATTGAAGAGAGCATGGTGCAAAGTAAGGAGAGAAGGAAAACAGGAGAAAGAGATTGGCCAAAGCAGAGAGTTTCACATAACCAGGAGCTTTAAGGTGAAGAATGTCATTTGCAGTTTTGAAAAATCAACCCGGTCTTTGCCTCTAGGTGACTAAAGAACAGAGAAAGGCCTTCTAAGCTAGGGAGCAGAATAGGAAAGAGGGAGGGGATAGAGACCCCTTTATGGGGCTGCCATCTCTGACTACACACTGTAACAAACAGAATCTTCTCCTCCCACTTCCAGAGTACTGTAAAAAAGATTGGGTGGCCATTATAGCTATTACTTGCAGCCATGAAACTACAAGTAATGGTGTGCTATAATCTTGACTTCCTATTTCAGTTGCTACTTCTCAAACTCCTCATTCTCAGAAAGATCTTCCAGAAAAACAATAATATTTTGGATGGAAAGATACATTTTGCTTGACTTTGAACCCTACTGAGCATTGTGGACTCAAACAGCAGCCTTAATGGTTACCAAATTCACATTTTGCAAAACAAAACAAAAAGCCCCACAAAAATCCTGACTGCAAGGCCTTCTTGTTGGTGGAGTGGTGTCCCACAGGAAGAGGTGAAATCACCATTGTGTGAGTCATTTTCAAAGTGGCACAAACAAAGAATGTGGAAATGTGTGTTTCAAAGACAAATCTGGTATCAGCGGTGCCTTTTTGCCATTTATGATTCCATAAGCAACCTACTAATGCGACCCAGGTGGCGCTGTGGTTAAACCACTGAGCCTAGGGCTTGCTGATCAGAAGGTCGGCGGTTCGAATCCCTGTGACGGGGTGAGCTCCCGTTGCTTGGTCCCAGCTCCTGCCAACCTAGCAGTTCGAAAGCACATTAAAATGCAAGTAGATAAATAGGAACCGCTACAGCGGGAAGGTAAACGGCGTTTCCATGTGCTGCTCTGGTTTGCCAGAAGCGGCTTTGTCATGCTGGCCACATGACCTGGAAGCTATACGCCGGCTCCCTCGGCCAATAATGCGAGATGAGCGTGCAACCCCAGAGTCGGTCACGACTGGACCTAATGGTCAGGGGCCCCTTTACCTTTACCTAAGCAACCTACTGTGAGATGCTTCTTGGAACTGACTGATTATTATAAGAACATTTTCCAGGGATTGGTTCCAGAACTCAGGACCAAAAGTCAGCATGGGTCAAATGACTTGTGGAGCAAGCTGTTGATTCAGGAGATGGAGCTGTCTGTCATCTTGTAATATTTGGTCATCTTCCTTTGAAGTATCTGCCTTTGCCTGTTGTTATGGAACACACCCAAAATAAATGTTGCATTACATACCGTACCAAGTGATTAATACTTTCTTCCATTTTATAAATGTAAAGGTCTGCCTTGTTTGCATAGGCTTGTTTATTGTACAGAAAGGGGTAAATTGCATCATAAAGTTGGGGTGGCTAAACTGTTGGACACAAACTCCCTATCAGTCCAAGGGATTACTGTATTTAGACATGTGTGGTAAAATCAGGGTCTCGATGTGCTGTAAAATCTGTGGAATCCTGGTTTTGACTTAGGACATGAGAATCTTAGTTTTGCCATGCATGTTTCAAATGATCATGCTTCCTTAATACCCACCCACCCTTCTGCTGTTAAACGTGGGTATGCAGTGGGTCCTGAACTGTTAATATAAGAGATATCAAATGAGAATTCAACCTCTGAGCTGAATCACTCCTGGTGATGTCATCTGCATGGTGATTGGCTTCAGCAGCAAGAAGGGACGAGTGAGTGACAGTTTTGGTTTCTCTCATTTTCTCAATATTTAGTCCTTCACATCTCCATATCAGTTTTCTTTTTTAAAAAAGAAGTCCTCAAGAAAATTCATTAACATTCTAGTAAGAATTTCTGCTAACAGACACATTTTAGTATGCATTTTTGTATAATATGCCTTTTCCCTGGATATAATGTCTTTTCACATGTCATTTTCACTAGTATATGCTTTTTTACGCACACTTTATCTAGTAAATGCATTTGGAGAAATGAACTGCAAAATTCGAGGAAGTGCGAATGTCAAAGATTTGGTTGTCTTTCAGTTTGCCTATTATTTTGAAAAGTGATATTTAGGTAGGGTCACCTTAAATGGAAACTGAACTGCATTTCTTCCCCATCCCTACCAGCAAGCAATCCTCCTTGCAGCAACAGGCCCAATCAGGTTAGGTGATATATCTTGACCTCTATAGCAAAGGGTTTTGGGTGAGCCTTGTTCACTGGCCTGAGCAACTCAGACACTCTGATCTTGCTCCCAGTGGCCACTGTCTCTCTGCCTTAAACAGCAGTAAGTTCCTCAGGAGCCTGCCCATGCAGCAAAGTAAAGCATGGAAATATAGGCTATTAGACACAACCTTCCCAATCTGTACCAGCTGCAAATCTGATCCTCAGAACAGAATTTGATGGCAGTGCAGGTGGTATGCAAGGGGAAGTGAAGAAGGGAAGGTTTTGTTGAGTGAGAGGAAGTCATTCCACTCACACAATGACTTTCTTGGATACAACCCAATGATTACATTTAAGAACACATTGTTAATCTTGTTTATTGAAATAGCCTACAAGACAATTTGGCTACCCAGTATGTTTGTCATGTTCTTTCAGATGTTTAAATAAATTGATATACTGTCTCTACACTTATTAGGCACCTGATAGATTTTGTACTGTCGTTGATGTTAAGAAATGATCAGCACATGATCATGTAGGTAATGTCTGTTTATTGATTTACTTCTAGCCATGAAATGGAAGGCTTATTCTGAGTTCCAGAATGCAATGCATCAAGCCCAGATAACTAGCTGAAATAAAAATGAAGTGAGTAATAGCGGTTAAATTTACCGTTCATGCCAAGTTCATTTCTGGTTCATATATTTCAGTCACCTTAGGTGGACAGTGTCTTAACAAGCCTTTAGTACACCAAACAAAAAGGAACAATGACTCAAACAGCAGAGAATGTTACACATACAAACACAGATAGTGTCTGAAAAAGCGACAGACATTCCATTCTGCTGGCAAGGGCCTGGGTGGAGAAAACAAGATGGATTTGGAACATTTGCATTGATTCATAGTGTGATTAAGATTTCAGGTAAGCAACCTGATCTTATGCATGTCTGTCCAGACATAAAACTCCACTGAATTCTCACTAAATGGGAATTGTTTCCAAATGAGTAGGCATTGCCTTGCAACCTAAGACTATGACCTGAAGCATTTTCACCTGGAAGTCAAGCTAATTGAAATAAATGGAGCTTACTTACATGTTTTATGTTTATTTTTCCCTGGGGTGGGCCATAATGTGCTTACCTATCGGAGTAAACATGATTAAGGCCAAGATGCCAGCATTTCTAAAAACTGAATTTTGGATAAATGCTACTTCCTCATTTAGCAACTTAGCTCCAAGCTCAGAGTTGTCTATTTTCTATGTCTAATACATGTCAGTGTAGAGCCAAAGCTGAGTAAGAACTTACTCATGCTTGTAACTTGGCAAAAAATATTTATTCAGTTTTGATTGGTTTGCCCTTTTCCAATGCCCCTTCAAGGCTAATTAAAGTGTTTTTATTTTGTTTTACAAGTCTGGAAACCAGAGTAGTCTCTAGCTGAGGTGTCTATAGGTTTTTAAACCAAGCAATATAAATTCTGCAAGCAAACATATTTTCAGTGCTGTGGCCTAATATGACTAAGATTCCCTCTGAACGCTGGGACATCAGCTAGGATTGTAGAACAGTTTATGTGTCCCATAAGGCAATAAATGCTAGTTTTCAAATATGTATTTAATTTATTTTTTTAAACAAAAAAAATTCCTATAAAACATTAAGCAAGCAGCAATCTGCTCCTCTTTAGTATTCCCTAAAACTGATTGCCTTGCAGCCTGCAGATTTCGCCATCTTTTCATTTCATTAGCGCTTGATGTTTTTACAAGTTTATACCTGAAACTGTGCCCTGCTCTGGGTGGGGGGGAAGATTACTACTCTTCTGTTTTCTGAGTTTAAGAAATCGAAAGGCATTAATCAGCTCAATGCCATTGCTACAGGCTGATGTTATGCAAGCTCTTTTAGTATACAGTTGCAAAGCAGTAAACAAATCGCAGCATTTCTTCTCCCTTTCTGCCGCTTAAATATGCGTAGTATGCGCTTTTCATTCAATTTAATTTGCAGCATAATCCTAACCATGTTAACTCAGAAGTATTTCTCACCCCCCCCCAATTTCAATGAGACAGAAGCAAATAATAAGTTTAGGGTTTGCAGTCTCAGTGGTCAGGTTCTTGCTATGAGTTACAGGTGAAAATGCACCTGCATATATCTCCACCCCAACCCTTTGGAGCTGATTTGAGAAGGGTGTAGTGCCAGAGACACCAACCTCTGCTGCAGATGGGGTGTGTGTGCATGTGTGACTTCACACATGTGATGTCATGTTGCAATGTCAGGAGCAGCTGGGGGCTCTTTCCACAGCAGCAGCAGCAGCAGCCACCCACAGAGGCCATGCCACCCTCGGTTCTGCGCTTGCCTCTGCACTCAGCCTCCACCCCCCCGATCATTAGGGCTGCTTCCCCCAAAAAATATTGGGAGGGGGGGGATATAGCCATAGTCCCACTGCACAAGTGTACAGGGAACTCTGCAGCCATTGCTTTCTTCTCCATCACCTCTACTGTGTAACACTTATAATGACCGCTCCACACATCAATGGGGGGCGACTTTTGCGTGGTCACGCGCAGCCCCCTGATCCCAGAGGGCGACTCCCTGGTAGTTCGGGGCTGGCACTGCCTTCCCAGGTAGGATGCCAGGGGTCTCCACCTACCCAAGCCTAGCATCCAATCCTGCCTGGGGAGGTGTTGCCAGGGGATGGCCAGGTAAGGGGAGGGACTGTCTGGCTCACACAGTAGAATATGAATCTTACTCCAAGCACCAGTTTGTTCCAGAGCTTCTCCCACCCTCCACATCCTCATTCAAGTTCTTTTGCAGGTTAACCTTTTCTCTACAGGTTCACAGGCGCTGCTACATCAAGGCCGCTGTTGAAGGGTCGGAAAGGAATTTTCCTGCATTGGCAGGTTTCGCCTTTCCCGTAGCAATACGTCACAACTTTGGCGGTGTCAGGCCTTGGGCAGAATTCTTTGGTGATTTTCCTAGAGGGAGGGGCATGAGGCGGAGACCTCACCCCCTTTGCGGCAACAAGAGTGGGGTATTGGGGGAAGCCTTGACCATGCCAATAGGCGTCATCACTTCCCCCTTCCAGTGGCGGTGAACAGTGTCAAGCTCTCTCTGCTTGAACATATGTTCTCCAGAGCCAGCCCCAACCCCCATACATGTGGATAATCCCGAAGCCTCCCAGAACCCCGGCTGGGGACTGGGAAGGATAATGCCCAATGCCTGAGCCAAGGTCTCCCTACATCTGAATCTTAATAAAGTTGTGGCCAATTTGAAACCCATAGCACGTTGTCCTGCGTCTTTATTCTGCTCAGGGGGTCGCCTGGGGGTTTGGGGGACCCTTCCTGTCCACGCCAAACATTTCCCTTCTCTAGGTTTTCACGAGATCCCAGTACAGAGCAGGCAGGGAAAAAAACCTGTTACAACATATCTAATCTGCTGTATTCTCAGGCTTTTAAAAGAGTGGATCTTCCAAATGAACTTTGGTGTTTTCCTCTAGCAAAGGTGAGTCACAAACCACCAGCAGCATCCAGATGCAAGTCATCACTCTGCCTTCTTAACTCCAGATGACAACAGCTGGTTTAAATTTCTCCACCAGAACAAAAGTAGCCTGGTCCTATCCCATTAAAAACCCAATTGAAGCACCAGTTCTGGCTTACTTTTCTGCACTCATCTGGCAAGTTTTAGTTGTGAACACATATGCAAAGAAAACTTACAGCATAGAGTGGTATTCACCTAACAGTCTGATCTCATAAATGTTTACTGAGAAAACTTACTGACTTTAGTAGTACTTATTCCTAACTAAGGCCCCATCTGCACTATATATGTAATGTAGCACCATACCAGTTTAAACAGCCATGGCTTCCCCCAAAGAAATGTGGGAACTGTAATTTGTTAAGGGCATTGAGAGTTGCTAGGAGACCACTATCTTCCTTGCAGAGCTATGGCTTTCATAGTGGTTCAACAATGAGACCCTCTTCTGAGGGAACTCTGGGAATTGTAGTTCTATCAAGGGAATAGCTCCCTGAACCCTTAACAAACTACAGTCCTCATGATTGTTAGGGAACCATGACTGTCTAAAGTGGTACAATACTATTTTAAAATTATAGTGCAGATTAAGCCTGTGTGTAAGATAGCAGCTTACATCTGCTACTGAGGAATCTATCAATATCATACATATAGCAAGTACTTTCACACAGGGCCACAGTATGCCCTCTTGAGAGAAAAACAAGATGCCCCGTCCCATTACACATGGGAACGAGATAAAATCCTACACCACACTTGAGAGCAGCAAACTAGATTCAGAAGCACATGGTGGGCCACGTGGCACAGACTGTGTCCTCCAACCCGGAAGATGAAGCTATCAATGACTACCAGTCACAATGGCTGTATATAACTCAGTATCAGAGGCAGTGTGCTTTTGAGTATCAGTTGTTGGGGAACATGAGTGGGAAGAGTGTTCATGTTGTGATCAAGTCCAGATTACTGAACAAGGTGGACTTTTGATTTGATCCAGCAGGGCTCTCCTCATGTTCTAAGATGGGAATGGTCTGGAGGGAACTCAGGAAACAACATGGTAGAACTGCCTCTGTTTCCACAAGTAATAGCTTGAGAAACATTCCATTGGAACTGACCCCAGATTAATGGGGTTTTGAGTGGGCCTGTGACAAAGCATGCACTTTACACACCGGACAGTTCTTACTTTTCAAGACAGTTCAAAATGGCCAATCCAATATTTCTCCTTGGGGTTGAGTCTTCATGAAGTTAAGCATCTGTTTAAATAACCTGAATAGCTTTTTAGTGTTTTAATGTTGTTAGGTAAAGGTAAAGGGACCCCTGACCATTAAGTCCAGTTGCGGACAACTCTGGGGTTGTGGCGCTCATCTTGCTTTACTGGCCGAGGGAGCCGGCGTTTGTCCGCAGACAGCTTCAGGGTCATGTGGCCAGCATGACTAAGCCACTTCTGGAGAACCAGAGCAGCACACAGAAATGCCATTTACTTTTCTACCTTATCTACTTGCACTTGACGTGCTCTCGAACTGCTAGGTTGGCAGGAGCAGGGACCGAGCAATGGGAGCTCACCCCATTCGAATCACTGACCTCCTGATTGGCAAGCCCACAGAGCCACCGTGTCCCCTTAATATTGTTAGCTTGATGTTATAATCCTGTTACTATGCTGATTATAACGGAGTTGTTTTTATTTAGATGTAAGGTTGTTTTGTTGGTGGATTGTGTTTTGAAATATTATGTGTCACTTTTCCACCACAGTGCTCAGCAGTTTTAAAAGCCAAGGCATGTCAAATTCACTTTGTAAACTCATACTGTTTGTGCAGATCTTTCTGTAACATAGTATACAACTTAGACTGAAATAAAAAATAAGAATACATGGCCCTTTTGACTTCACAGCTGCATTGCATAAATGGAATCAAAGATTTCTTTCATACAAATATGCATTCAGTGTTTTTTAAAAGAAATTATTCTGTGAAGAAACAGTGGTCATATAGAGTAAATGCACTGTGCTTGTGATGGCGATTGATTCCCTGCAACAACCAGAGTGAATGAATCTTTTTGAAACTTCAAAATATGTTTTTATTATGACTAGACTAGAAGACTGTATGAAATAAGTCCCTTTCTTTCTTTCTTTCTTTCTTTCTTTCTTTCTTTCTTTCTTTCTTTTAAAATAATAATAATAATCTAAGTATGGTGCACTTTTAACTGTTGCTGGGCTGACGATCATAGATGTTTGGTGTGTGGAGCTGACCTAATACTATGGAATTAAAACTAGAGCTCTTTGAAAATATATTCTTTAAATCTGGGCCAAAATAGATGAGATCCAGGAGTCTTGTGAATAGTTTCCTGGCAGGGTTCCCCCCCTTAAAACAAAACACAAAAAACCCTGAAAAAGGGGTTGTGAATTCGATTGGAGTAGCAGCAGTGGGCAAGGGTTGATGAACTATTTCCCTGGAAGCCACTATTAAAATCAGGCTTTTTGGGGAGCCTGCTGGCAGTGTGTGGAGCTAGCATGATTCTATAACCCACTCCTAAACATAGTTACTTGGAAGCAATGCCCTTTAATCCCACCAGGAAATGGTTTGGGGTAGAATCTTAAGCATTTGAAAGATCTGCATGTGGGGTAGGGCCTCCAGATGTCATTAGACCCCAAATCTCAAGAGTTTCAGCCAGCATGACCAATGGTCAGGGCCAGTGAGAATTGTAGCCAATTATTATCTGGAGGGTCACTGGATCTATACACCTAATCTACACTCGGATATACTTTTAAATTCTTCTTTCAAAGCTTTATTTCCTGGGCCTACCATGATTTTTCATACCTAGATAGTAAACCTTTAAAATTGTTCCACTGTTTTCCAGGTCATTCTGGAAGCAAATCCCCAGCTTCTTTTCAGCCCGGCTCTGTCAAACGGTTGATGTGTTACTTCACTTTGGTACTAAAAAAATGTCAGATCCTGTGGATGCAAATATTAACACTGTATTGACAATAAATCAGGCAACGAATTCTGTATCTGTATATTTAATCTAAATTTGTTAGCACTGGCAAGGGAGAGGTCATCTTGACTCCATGCCGGCTCCTGAAACTGGGACGCTGTTCAGAAATTCTGGGTTTCTGTATCCAACTGGGTACATATGTTCTGTTATCTAACACTTAATTGCGAAGAAAACAGGACCTGGCAGAATGTCTACTATACTGTGTCAATATTTAAATGGAATGATTATGTGGGGGCTCAGATGTGTTCATTATGATATGTAAGGAGAAAAGTCTTTGCTCTGGTTACTAAAATGTAGCTGAAACCCTGTGCATGCTTTCTTGGAAGGAAGCTCAACTGAACCCAATGGCAAGAACAGTGGATAGGATTGCATAGCATGCCTAGGCATTTGTGGAAATATCAGCAAGAAACCATCTTGTTCTGTGGAATCAGCTGAGACTACAGGGCTTGGGTGAGTGTGTCTGCTGTCTCTCCACATATGCTCTGAACTGCATGGAGAGAAACATCTCAATGGTGGTAGGGGTTTTACTACGCCACCTGCTTTCAATGCTGAATTCATGGTAAGTGCCTTTTCATTGTCTCAGCTTCCTCCACCCTCCGTCTGAACCCCGATCATTGCATATGCAATTAGCCCTGTGAGTCAGGGTTGCATTTTCAGAATCCTGACCCCATGATTTGAGCCAAAAAGGCTTAAGCGCATTTTGCTTTATGTAGTTCCCATGCCATCTATTCATCCTTTCCCTATACTTAAGAAAGTTAAATGTGGAAAACGACTGCATGATATAGCCAGATAGTATAGCTGGTGTACGGAATCCTTGTCCTCTCCCATAGCTGCTGGAAAACTTTCATGAATTCCAATAGCCAAGTGAAGTGTGACGCTCCCTCTTAAGAAATCCTTCTGGTTTTCTCTAATCAAGCTTTGCAAAGTGGGCTCTCCCATTTCACCCCTTAAAATAGTCCCAAAGACTTTTACCCTATAACTGATGGAAATCTGTCTGTCTTCATTTTCCAGCATACCCTTTCGGCACTTCTGAAATCGACTCCTTTCTCAGTCCCTCGATATCTGTTTCCTGCACAGGAGCAGCTTGTCCGCTTGGTGGCTGCTAATGGCTTTAATGGTTAAACAGCTCTTGGCACACCTGCTGTTACACTTTAGCCACACCCACTTCAACATTTTGACCACGCCCAAGTTGCCATGTTGCCCCCAGATAGTTCACCATGAGTTAGCCCCCAAAAGCTTAGCCACTGCTGTTCTGCCAGTGCTTAACTCTAGCTTTGCAGGATAAAATCTATGCCAGGCTTGATTCTAATGTGATTGATTCAACATGTCTACATACCCAAAAAAGTGTACCAATCCATTTTGTACTGCCCATTTCTTATTTTCCTACAGTCCTGCGTACTCTGAATTTATAGAAAAGGGGGCTTTGCCTGCTGCACATTGACACATTACAAATGTCAGAGATCCAGATATGGAAGCTAAGAATTTGATTATGTGACTGGAAAATGTAAAAAGATTTTTGGCTCCAAGTCGGGCGCTCCATCCTTGTGGTCACTCCTGATTTTTTTGCAAGTGCTTTCACTGTAGATTCTTCTCCTGCTTTTTCCTACCAACATGCTTCCTCGGCCTTTCAACATCACTGGCTTTTGCTCTCAGTCAAGTTTTTCCTCTGCCCAGAGCAATTCACATTCAATTAGTTGCAAAGAATTGCGAGCCTATTAGCTCCATTCTCTGACCAAAATCGGCTCGGGCACAGCATGGTACTAACATAAATCAGGAAACAAGACATTTGTCATAAATATCCAGAGCTGTTTCCCCATTCAGATGCTTGAAATTGCAGGCAGCAGCTATGCCAGCTCGTTATAAAGTGTGCTTTGTTTGCTGCTTGGCTTATCTTGAAGCACAATAGTATCTTAAGGCAACACACCCACCCTTTTCAGGTTTTTCTGGGTAGCCACCGGTACCATGTGCTATAGAGTGTTTATGAGTTTACATGTAAAACTGAGCAGTATATTATAAAGGCTGGGGGTGGCAGTCAAAATTATATTTAGACTGAGCTTTAATGGGCATGGGAGCCAGATTGCAAGCTGAGTTATAGCTTTTTTTTTGTTTTTTCCTTCAAATTGTATAGTGGCAGTTTCAGGCTACACCTAGGTAATGGGAAAGTTATGTGTTGCCTTTATTTGATGAATGTCTTTCTAAGGCTGGGTACACCTTCAATTGCAAATAAATGGAGCCATTTAAAACTTCTCCAGCAAGTAAATGCTGCAAATGTATCTCTCTCATTGTGATCAAAGGATGCTGGTGGCCCAGAATCAGAAAGAAAACATACAATGGACTGATAGGTGCACAGAGCTGAGATGCATCTTTTTCCAAAGAAGCAACAAAAATACCTCTTTTTAAATGTGGGGGAAGTTTAAAAGCCATTCATGAGAACTGGGGCTTCAGGGCAGTGAAAATGTGAAGAATTGCTAGGAGGAAGAATTTAGAAACCAACTAAATATTGGTGGTGTAAGATACAAATTTGGCAGTAGCCTATTTGGTGCCATGATTTTGTGTCTAACAGCAAAGTTGAATAATATTCCTTTATTTATTTGTCACATTTATATGCTGTTCACTCAACCAAGTTCTCTGGGCAATAAAATATTAAATATAATATGCAATTAAAAACAACAGCGTTTTTAAAAGTCACAAAACAGAAATAACTGTAATAACACCCGAACAAGGTTTTTCTCGCTGAGAAAACTGTGATAGGATTCTATGGGGTCCCAGCCTTCCTAAGAACACAGTCTGAAAAGCACCACTTTACACAGGTAAGTGCAATTCCTTCCCCACTTTCCTGGGAGTAAGCCCCATTCAACTCAGTGGGTCTCACCTCTGAGGAGATATGTATAGGGTTGCACTGTTAGGGTCCAATCCCAAATATACTGACCAGGTAGTAAATCCCATTGGGCACAATGGGACTTACTTCTCTTACAAAACATGTATCAGGTCACACTGTCAAGGCTGCCGTCAGAGCAGTGCTATGAGATGCAGGAGTGGGGAAGAACAGAGTTTTCCTAATTTTCATAGAGAAATAAACATGTCTGGCAGAAAATACACACATGTGTGAAAACACACACTTTTAAATGGCTTTTTTTAAAAAAAAAATTTTAAAAAAAGTTGCATGTATAGATATATATAGATATATCACCTTGCCTACAAAGGTCTGTATAGTTAAAGCTATGGTTTTCCCAGTAGTGATGTATGGAAGTGAGAGCTGGACCATAAAGAAGGCTGATTGCCGAAGAATTGATACTTTTGAATTATGGTGCTGGAGGAGACTCTTGAGAGTCCCATGGACTGCAAGAAGATCAAACCTATCCATTCTGAAGGAAATCAGCCCTGAGTGCTCACTGGAAGGACAGATCCTGAAGCTGAGGCTCCAATACTTTGGCCACCTCATGAGAAGAGAAGACTCCCTGGAAAAGACCCTGATGTTGGGAAAGATGGAGGGTACAAGGAGAAAGGGATGACAGAGGACGAGATGGTTAGAGAGTGTTCTCGAAGCCACCAACATGAGTTTGACCAAACTACGGGAGGCAGTGGAAGACAGGAGTGCCTGGCGTGCTATGGTCCACGGGGTCACGAAGAGTCGGACACGACTAAACAACTAAACAACAACAACAACAAACAATAGATATATATTTTAAAAAAACAAAAACCCAAACACTATAAATTCCTTCACAATTTCTCATGGGGAGGGTGGGCAGAAGATGGTTAATAAGCACCACAGCTGTTGCAGCGTTAAGTGGCAAATAACAAAATATTCAGTATATAGTTTGTAGCTGACAAACTGACATATCTGAAAGGAGTCCCACAGAAACACCCACCCAACACTATTTTCTTGAATAGTTATGCCAGAAGGCTCAAAATATTGCTGCGGATGGGGTGGGGTGGGGACAAAATTCACAGAGCAGAGAGAGAAAACCACTCCTTTGCATTACGGCAGGTATTCATCTCTTTCACACACATCATGGTGACAGGTATTACACTGCTAGCACTGGAGCCTGACTAATACTAGTCAGCATAGAAATGATGGCTGCCGTAGACAACCCTTTCCATTGTGGAACAGAGACAAAGCATAAACATACATGTTGACCAATCTTTCCCACATTCTTTCCATCACTGGAATAAGAACCCGATGCATATCTCATTCAGCAAACACCAAACAAGCATATGAAATAAATAGGGATATTGACTTTAATTTTTTTGTTGGCAAAAGTCGGTGTTCATGGATGAGGTCAATTAACTGCTAAATGCATGTGGTATGAACAGTTCTTTCCATCAGTCTGTGAACTGCTTGACTGTATCCAAGCGGCATCCACTTGGCTTTACGGCACAGTTCTGCAGTAATGTCACTTTAATTGGTGGTTTTTCTGGGGGCCGGGGAACAGAAGGAAGCTGGTACGTTTCCAAAATTGTGTTCCTTTCACTCAGATTGTTTTCTTTCCTACTCTTTTTACTGTGTGCACTAAAGTTTTGAGAAATACATACAGTACACTCTCAGTCCTCTAAGAAATGTATAATAGATGACTATCTGTTAAATTAAATAGACTGCGGGACGGCCTTGTCTGGCTCTTGAATTTCTTAACAGCATGAAACACACCCTTTCAAATCGTCTGAGACTTGTCGTTCCTTAGTCTTAATCTAGGCATTGATTAGTGCTTAATGAACCTTGAAAAGCGCCTTTATTTTTTGCAGCCACGGTTTGCTGTTGTCTAGATAGCAACCTCTAGTTTTCTATTTCATCTTCAGATGATAGACATCATAATGGGGTGCAAATCTGGAAGCCGCACTACATATAAGCTATGCCCCACCTTTAATTCATTTGTGAATGAAGTTGCATGCATTCAGTTCCTCTTAAATACTGAAAATCATCAATTTGCTTAAATCACAACACTACTGCAATCCAGCATTCTGTTTGTACGCTGCAAAGCATGGACAAGTGCCCAAACTTGCACAAAAGGCTTGTTCACACATTATACTGAACACAGGTACAATGTGTCTCTTCACGTTTAGAAGTGTTTGTGTGAAAGGGGGTACACTGGTTGATTTCTGCTGCTCAGCTATTGTGTTAAATGCAATATGTGAACACCCTTATTGTGATGGAAAAGAGACAAATGGCTCTCTAGTGGTTCCCTGAAATACTATGGGGTAGACAACTTGGCATATTATTTGTCAATCTAGATGTCTCGATATGTATTTATCACTTTATCTAGATGATAGAATCATGGAACTGTTGGAACGGACCATGAGGGTCATGAAATCCAACCCCCTGCAATGCAAGAATCTTTTGCCCAACGTGGGGTTCGAACCCATGACCCTGAGATTAAGAGCCTCATGCTGCACCAGCTGAGCTAGGCTCATTGGCCATTACCTGGGTTGCTCTCTGGGTCACCTAGAATGAGGAACTATTGATAAAGGCCTCAGGGCCAAACTAGACATGCCACGGTTCAGTTGCAATATTGTAGAAAGGTAGGTGTATGGGAGGGAAAGTAAATGGAAGAGAAGGAGCCAAGAGAAGAAGAAGAAGAAGAAGAAGAAGAAGAAGAAGAAGAAGAAGAAGAAGAAGAAGAAGAAGAAGAAGAAGAAGAAGAAGAGGAGTAGTAGTTTGGATTTGATATCCCGCTTTATCACTACCCGAAGGAGTCTCAAAGCGGCTAACAATCTCCTTTCCCCTCCTCCCTCACAACAGACACCCTGTGAGGTGGGTGGGGCTGAGAGACTTCAGAGAAGTGTGACTAGCCCAAGGTCACCTAGCAGCTGCATGTGGAGGAGCAGAGACACGAACCCAGTTCCCCAGATTAGGAGTCTACCGCTCTTAACCGCTACACCACACTGGCAAAAGATTTTAAGAGGAAAGGGGTCACGGGTGAAGGAGATGGAAACTTCTGTATGCTTGCACTTCCCCTCCACAAAAGTTCCCTTCTTCCCTTCTTTAAAACTTTCACACTCACTGAATTTATTTAATTATATTTGTACCCCAACGAGGGGTGTATGGGGTGTTAGGGGAGTGGCAGTACATCTGGCTGGGAAAATGTCATACTCCTTCTCGAGCAGTTTGTGCACCTTTGGCCCCCACCCTGCTCTCACCTCTCACCTGTGCCTCATAGAAGCTGTCAGCATGTGACAGAGGCCACACCTCAGGAATGGCTTCAACTGGCCAGCGAAACCAGGTGAGGGTAGCCAGTGGGTCTCAAACCCAAGGATCTCAAGGTGGCATACACAGTTCCCCTCTTCCCCATTGTACCACCACCACACCTCTGTGAGGTATGTTAGGCTGAGAGTGAGTGACTGGCCCAAGGTCACCCAGAGAATGGGGATTTGAACACTGGTCTCCCAGGTTCTAGTCTGACACTCTAACCACTACACCACACTGCCTCTCACTGGTACACTGCTCCATTAACTGGGGCGTCATCTCCAGACCCACAATACTTTCTGCTGGGTTTAAACCTACAGATTTACTGCTACCTTATTCAGTTTGTTGATGAGTGAAAGGGACTAATGTTAGGCTGCTTTACTTTCCTGAGTTTGTACAGATCTGTGCTTGTTGTTTCTTGTCACTGTTTTCAGTATTTACTAGTTATATTGGACAGGAGAACCTATGTATCATTGGACAAAATTCACCACAGAAATAGTAGAGTGTTTCTGACATTTGTAAAAGCCTCGCCCCTTTCCCTCACTCTGTGTGGCCAAGAAATACAAAGAAATGCCGTGTCTTTGAGGAAGAAGCTACATCATTTGTACAGGATTTCCTGGATGAATGAGGATCAAGGAACATACTATTGAAAAAAAAGTACATGCATTTGAGAAAAATTCAGTGGAATACCTCTGAATGTGATGAACTGAACATTTTGCCTGGCTATCTAATATTTCATGTTGAAATATTACATTTTTAGAATGCATTTTTTGAAAATAACATCTTCATGTTGGTTCTGAGAGGAGTCCCAAGAAGTCTAGAGGCATGAAGTTAGTGCAAACATATAATATATATATATATATAATATAATTTATTATTTATTTATTATTTATTTATTTATTATTTATTAATTTATTTATTATTATTATTTATACCCCGCCCATCTGGCCGGGTTCCCCCAGCCACATTTCTTAGGATGGAGGCTGCATCCTGTTCATTCTAATCTAGAGGTGAAACACATTTCCACGAAGGTACCACAAAACGTCTGAAGGCAGCCAATTAAATCCTAAGGAAGGACAGTTTGTGGGTCCAGGGGCAGTGAGGCCACAGGTGGTGGGTCCAAGGCATGGTGAACTTGCAGTAAACATAGGACAACCACTTGGGACTTAAACAGGCCACAACACTATTGATTACAGATGTCAGCAGGTTCTGGTGCAGGCATTGGGCGTGTAATCTGAATCAACCAACCCCTTCTGCTGGCTGATTATTTGGCAGGATTAACCAAGGATAGGAATCGCTCTGTGATGTACATCCAACTAGGGCAACCCCTCCTCCAAAATCACCATTTTGTGGGTGCTATGGCTCATTAGTCCCTATCTGGGCACGTCCCCCTGAATCATTTTAATGGGGTACCCTGATTCCATGGATCAGGAGTGGGGGGAAGGTTCCTATTCCACTTTTCTACATTAAAAAAAATCATATTTATCTAAATAATAAAAAATTATCGTAAAACAGAAGCAATATAATAAGAAAATTATAATGAAAGATAAGATGGCACAAGAGCTGTTTAAACAATGAGGAAAATTATGGAATGTTTCATGGAAGTTTACAGCCTCTGAAGGAATAAAGGAAAACATGATAAAAATGTTTTATAAATGGTACTTGACACCTGTAAAAATATACAAAATGTATAAAACAAAAGACAATCTATGCTGGAGGTGCCAAAAAGAAACAGGGACCTTTCTTCATATGTAGTGGCAATGTGAAAAAATTAAGAATTATTGGAATCAGATCTTTGAAGAAGTCAAAAAAATATTGAAGTATAATATAAAGAAGAATCCTGAATATTTTCTATTAGGAATGTTAGATGAAGGTATCGATAAAAAGGATGAAAAAATATTTCTATATGCAGTGGCAGCTGCAAGAATAATGATTGCCACGTATTGGAAAAAACAGGAAACACCAAAAATTAGCGAGTGGCAGGAGAAATTATTTAGCTATTTAGACCTAGCAAAATTCAGAGGGTGTAGTAAAAAGAGCCTTTAAATAGGTTAAAAACTATAATGAATGTCTGTCCTCACAGGCCATCTGAAAGTAGGAAGTGTAGAATCTGTTGGATTTTCTCACAGAAGATATTTCAAAGTTGTGGCACTGACTCTAAGTAGCCACTAGGCATTTCTACTCCTAATGAGCCAAAGAGCAGGCCCACCATAGCCAGTTTTAAGGGTTGGGCTGGTCCAGACAGGTGAAGGTGATCCTTCAGGTAACATAGTCTCAGACTATAGAAAACATTAAAGTTCAATATCGGCTCCTTAGCCAATCCAGTTCATACAGATCTGGTGTTAAGTTGCTCATTAAATTTAAAGCAATGGAATGCCAAGTATCCCACCTTTATGCAATGGGAATCTATGGGCATGTGCTGAATCCTTAGCAGACTAAAGCCCAGTGATGTGCTGACAGATTGTCCCCCATATACAGCCACAAGGTCACACATGTTGTCTAGCTCATAATTTCTTGCTGAAAGATCATCAAAGCTGAAAGGTAAAGCGCCCCCCCCATGCATTCCTCACCACTGGCAATTTCCAACACGATCACATTGCTTTTGGTGAGCAAAGCAGAAGCTCTTCGGATACTGAACAGTTCTAGACACTTAGCAGTGTGCCATGTCATGCTTTCGTAGCAAAGCAAGGAGCACTCGGAACAGCCGCTCGTCTCCTGGGTGCCAAATTGAAAGCTCTCATCGTATCCAGGCAGAGGTGCAGAATCTGGGCAGCACTGAGAGAGCTGTGTTAATAATAACATTAGCCCACTGAAAATGAAACACTAGCACAGGGTGGTGAAAGAGCTTGATTTTTATTTTGTTTTCACACATTAGGTTTTGCTCCGAGCAGACAAGTACCAGGGAGAGAGCATTCTGAAAAGAGGCTTTGTATAGGAGCTGGAGTTCTATCCATCAGATTTGTCATTTCAGGAATGCAGCCAGATGTATTGACTTACTAGCAATTGCACTGGTGCCATTTGGCCTGCTGGAGGCTGTATTAAAGATGGAAAAAATGGAACAGAAGAAATGAAATTTGTTCATCATGCCATTGCCCTCACTGCTTATTTTAAAGAGAGGAAAAAATGTAACTTCTTGGCAGGGGGCATGCTATTTGAAAATAAAAAAAAGAGTATAAGGTTCGGAGGAACAAACGTTTCAAAACCCCAAATCGAGCAATTATGTTTCTACATAGGCTTGAGAGCTGGCCTCTGCTGTTGTCATTCTGTATACTTTTCATTATGAAAGGCTTTTAGCTCCTACCGTTCTGAGCAGAAGAAGAAAAATAGTTTCCCCCTCTCCCCACAAGCCACCACACACTGAATCATTCTGGATACATTGCAACCAGATATTTAGTTCAGCGTTCTTCCTGCAGTAGTGATCCTCTCTCCAGCCCTTAGGTGGCTAACATGTGGTCCTTCAGACGCTAATGAACTACAGCTCCCATCAACCTTGGTCCATGAGGCCAGTGGTCAGGGGGTATTGGAGTCCAAAAGCAGCTGGAGGGGGGCAAGTTACCCATCCCTTTTCTCTAGATTGTTACACTGCATTTGGCATTTTGCTGTGTGATCAAAAACTGGTTTGTGGGGATGAATTGGCACCCCCGCCCCACAAAAAGGGATGGCATTTGTTTCATGAAAACAGGACAGATTTTCAGATTCTGGAGAAAGCTTGACAATCGTCTAGAAACAGAGGGCCTGACCAATAAACTGTGGAGTTTCCTACCTTAACAGTCAAATCAGAAGCAGTAAGTATAAATAATGCTCCTATGCAGCAAACAGGTTTATTACATAATAGTATTATTTTGGACGTGCTGTCATGCCTAAGATGGAGGGGCCCCAGCATGCATTGCATGGGTGTGACACACAACATTATGTAAAATGCATTTTTTCCAGCATTTTTTTGCCTCACTGTATTTATTGATTGATTTTTTGCTTTGTCAACCTTTGACCCCAGCCACTTTTGCCTCTTGCCCCTGAAGATTGGCCAGGTTTGAATCTGGCCCTCAGACTGAAAAGTGTTTCCTACACCATCCCCATCCCGTACAATTCCATTAAAACACAGGATCAATTCAATGACTGACAGATACAGTGGCCTGTAGGAGACTTAACTACTAATTCACATGCTTCCCTCAGTCAGCATGAGCCTCCAGCAGGACCCTACAATTAGGGAGTGTGAGGCCGCTGCCTCAGGCAGCAAGGCACTGGTGTGTGTGTGTGTGTAAGAGAGAGAGAGAGAGAGAGAGAGAGAGAGAGAGAGAGGAAGTCAAGACCATTCTGGGTGAGCCTCTCCCCCTCCATAGCAGCACAGACCTCTCTGTACCAGGTGGTCCACCCTGCACCCTTTCAGCTAGCTTGCCACCCCTGGGCCCTATTGCCAGTGTTGGAGGTTCAAATGGGCAATCTGACAGGTTTCTGTACTTGAAATGGGCGATATACCCATAGCTGCCAAGTTATCCCTTTTTTTAAGGGATTTTCCCTTATGCTGAATAGGCTTCCTCGCGAGAAAAGGGAAAACTTGGCAGCTATGGATATACCACCTTATCCATTCGGCCCAGGCAGCAAAATGTAGTGGGTTGCCCTTGCCTTCAATAAGCAGAGAGGTGCTTTGCCTTGCTCTCAACTTCAAAGCAAAGGCAAACTAATAGAAGACTACTGAGCTTCAGAAAGCTTGTTAACTGGTCATTTTGGCTTTGCAATGAGTATATCAAATTGCCATGGCTTCCCTTGTGGGCAGCTTTGGATCTGAGACTGAAAACAGCTGGGTTCAGACTGATTTGGCTGTTTTCTGAAGAAGCATGCCTAGATCCAGAATATAATGAGTATTTACATTGTTCTACTTTCTTGTACCCTGCCTTAGAAAGTGCTCTGTCTTGAACATGATAAATTTGTTTTATTCAATGTACGAATGATAAATAACACCTCTGCCCCGCAGTCAAAGTGCATGATATCTTAGGCTGGTCAAATGGTTCTGGTGCCTGAGGCAGAAAAATCTAGCAAACACCTTTACCCTCCTGGGGAGTAAAAAGATAATTAAATAAATAACAATTAGCTAGCCTTTCATGACACCCCAAATCAGCCACCCCACTCTTCCTAATAATAGGGCTGGCCCTGCATGGAATTACTACAGAACAGCATGTGTTTGTAGCCATGCTCTCCTGCAGCTCCTATTCATTTCAATAGAGAGGCATGCAGGACAACTTACTTTTGCCCAGTCTTCTCCCCACCCCAATGAGTTGAGAAAGGATAACATTCCATTCCTTTACTTTAAATTCCATTCCCATTTAAATGCTATTTGGGCTGTTTGCTGTCATTAGAATGAAGCGGTTTCAGTTACAAATTGCATCCCACTGCAGCAGTGGCATTAGTGGTACAGCATGAGATGATGCATGGGTTAAACTAGCAGTATAAATAATTTAACTCTTTCTTTCTTTCTCTTTCTTTCTTTCTTTCTTTCTTTCTTTCTTAGAACAAAATGTACAAATCACAAGTATGGGATTTGCAAAAAAGAAAGCAACAACGCTATGCAACTTTCTTTTAAAGATAAAGAGGTGTCAGCTAAAGAACACCAAATGTTCTGTCCCATGCACAACCCTATCTGTCATGCTTATCAGAGGGATGACAGCAACCAAACTTTAAATCAGGCTCAGTTTGGCAAGCAGTGACCAAGGCCTAAACTGACCCAGCATGTGCTCTCTTCAGCTATTTTGTCCCATTATCCAGAGCCAGTAACAGAGGTCCACATACAGAAGCAGGCTTTCTCATAAGAGAGAAAGAGGCGAGCGCTCAATTTGCTGGTGGGGGGTGGGGGTGGGGAGAGAATGTGACCCGCTTCTGGGGTCATCTATGGATTGAACTTCAAAAAAAAAAAAAAGGCCACAACTTTAGACCCCTTCATCTGCCAGATTCTCCCCTTCACAAAGGGGAGGGCAACCAGTGACAGAAGACAGAGGGCCTCACCACTGGCTGGCACAACCAACTCCAGAGGTTAAAACGACACTTCTGAGCATGATCTGAAATATTATCTAAAAATCTGGAGTCTGATGGGCCAGACCCTTGCTCCTTCTGTTGCCTTACCTCCCCACCCCCATGTGCAACGGAAAGGAGGGGCAGTCCATCACCTGGGTTTTGCAGTTGCAATCATTCCTTATGAGTACTCACAAAACTCCTTGAATTTCTTGCTGATTGCATGATCACAAAAACGAAGGTGGTTTCCGAGGTGAAGAGGGAAGGTATCGCCCTACCTTTAGCCACAGGCAATCTTGTTTTCTATATCAGATGCAGATATACATCTGCATTGACATGTGTATCCAGATTAATAGTATTTAATGCGATCTCAGTGGAACAAGGCATGGTCATATCCATCTCTCCTACAATGTAGTTGTGCACCTGTATTTGCTGCAGTGGTGCACAACATCTTATTACCCAGGGCAAGCCCCAGGGCACTGGGAAACAATGCTATTTATCTAGAAAAAGAGGTGCCAGAACTCACCATGAGCGCCTCTCTTGTTCTCTTATAATGGCAATGGTGCCCACCTGAGAGGTGCCGGAACTGAGTTCCGGTGAGTTTTGGCTAAAATAACAGCCCTGCTGGGAAGTGTAGCTTTGTGAGGTCAGTGGCACCCTTGAGAAGCACCTTTTACGAACTACAATTCCCAGGATTCTCCATGACTGTTCAAGTGGTATAATAAGTGCTGTATGGTGTGGATTTGCAATTGTGCTGGACACAAATTGATCATGGGTTGGGCCAAATTGAAAGTCCTGTGACATCAATGTCTTAGGCAATAGACAATAGTGTTAATATGATTACTGCATTTTTGTTGTACCTTTACTTTTTGTACAACATCACAGTGTGAAGCTGAATTAATTCTACAGTAGCTAAATCTTTGGGGCAACCCAGTTAGATGGATGGGGTACAATTACTACTACTACTACTACTACTACTACTATTAGCAAATTTGAACCTAGGGATCTCCCTCGGTCTTGAGAAGGATGAAGAAACAATTGGGACCTGTTTTGTTTAATACAACTAGGAACTTAAGGAATTTAAGGAATTTGGGTTTACAGCCCTATTAAATGGCTTTAATAGTACCATTTCTAGTTCAGCTGAAGGGACCAGTTACTTGGATAAGTTCACTTTGCAGGAGGCCTGAAACACATTTTATCCGAAATTTCATCTTTTCAACAGAGCACAGCATCGCTATATACTGGGGTAAAATTAGGAATGTACTTTCTAATAGGAAACGTCTGTGAGATATGGTGTCTTTTTCAGTGTCCTTTAAACAAAAGCACTCATTGATACCTGAAATGCTTGCTGGACCTTTTGGCAGACCAAATGTGTGCATCATATACCTTTCTGCTTAAAAGGATCTGCAAATTAGAGTTCAGAAAAGGGAGTAGATATTATTGGCGTCTTCCTTGGTTCGGATATCCTAGCTTGCGTGAAATCAGTTAAGTGGAAGATAAAAGAGTATGAAGTTGACTCATTGCTGTTATGCTTAACAAACTTCTCTAATCCTGATATTCAAGGAATAATCACCCCTAGATTTTGCATTAAAGAGTACAGTGAACTCACAGAAAGGATGCTTGCACCCACCTGCAAGGGAAAAGCACACTCAAGCACTCTATGGCAGCCTGCATTTAACTCACTGCTCCATCAATAATTCTTATGTTACAAACACTCCAGTCTATATCCAGTTACCCCCTGGTAGGTGATAATAACTCTGCATTTTAGTAAACATGATACAGGAAAGCAATTTTAGTAAACATGATACCTGAAAGCAATTTCCAAGCTATTTCCTGGTATTTGGAAGCATAATAATCCAAATGGCTAGATTATTCTTATTTTAATCTACTTTTCAGTTTCTTCTTTTGGTATTGACTCTGCGGATTCCATTACGTCAGCTGCTACAATTCTGCACTGAGCACATGGTTGTAAACTAACCACAATGCCTGTTAATCCTGAGCTGTTTTATATCCAGTGTTTGCAGTGTGTATAGTGGGCCAGGGGGCCTTCTGTTCAAACAAGTTCCCTTCCTATATTACAGAAGACAGTCATCGGTTCAGAGGGCTGTTGCCTGTTTGAAGGATCCTGTGCCAGGTTAAAGACAAAGAACTACAAGAAGGGAGAACAAAAGTCTCGAAGATGCCCATCAACAGTTATTTCTTTAGCACTCGGAGAGCAGACACAGGTCACATGGCCACAGTCTTCCAAAATATAGTGAGATGTCTCATAATTATTTATAAATTTGCTTGCATATATTATGGTTGCCATATGTCCAGACATGTCCTTTTTTGGGGGGCAGTATGCCCATCTGGGTGGATTTTTGCATTTTACACAAATCTGGGGTTTGGGAGCATTTCTTACTTTTTATTAAAAAAAATATTGGGGTGGGGGTTTGGAGGGCACACACATGCTCGGGAGAGCATGCTTGGAAGGGCGCTGTTCTGGAGTGAGGTCTGCGGCACATGTTGGCACTGGTACTGGCACCGCAGCCACTGCCAAAGAATTCTGGGAACTGTGGTTTGTTAAGGGTGCTGAGAATTGTATCTCTGTTAGGGGGAAACTACAGTTACCATGATCCTTTGGGAGAAGTCATATACACACTTTAAATGTGTAGTCTGTACACAGCCATATTTTTGAGCTGTTATTCTGAAGCATTAACCTGCACCTATTCATTAGGTTCTGCTCTGGCTCAGGTTCAGCACCCTTGCAGCTAATTGCTCATATTCTGTTCCAGTTCAAGAAAAAAATAAACACATATTTAGCCCAGATTTCAGGACTGGTTCAGTTTTGACTCCCTCAGTGGGAGGTAGGAGCCCAAGAATACTGACAAGGGACGCACAGCTAAACGGCATTGTTTCCCGTCTCCAAATGTCTTCTTCAGTGCTTCTAAGAAGAGCCTGCTCTTTCATTTTAGAAATTGCTACTATATCAGACAGTCAGAGAAGAAAGCGGTATTTGTATCATTCTAAAAAAGGCACATTTATATGCTCCTGACATAAGGACCTAAGACTATCAAACCCCCTTTCTTTACCTCTGCCAGGAAAATAATTGAAAGCATATTGAACTGTAGGAACATGGAAAACTAGAGGCATTCCTTGAGCCCTTGTGGTTAGTTAAAGACAAATACTGAGAGACATTGAAACCAGAGTTTGTATGAGGCATATACTCATGTCACTGAAATAGGAGCAAATACCTTTCACCGTGGTATCCTTTTGAAAAACAAGGTTCGGGGTGGTTTGGAATTGCTCTTGTGTGGAAAGGGGTGGGCTTTTGGCCACACTGGTAATCTTTTCTGCAGGGAAGCCTGTATGGAGGATTTTTTTAAAAAAATATATTAGTTCCTTTTCTCTTCTGACCGCACACTGAAAAGATTCTCAGCAAATTTCCCTGCTTGGTAAACGCATCTATCCAAAAACGGGGCCTCTCCAAGTGTTGCGACTGATGTGCATTTTCCATTTAGATCAAAGACATCAGCTGCATGTTATCACCTTAAAAATACCAGGCAGATGTTAAGGTAGCTGTCAGCAGCAGCAACTCTGAAAGCTTAATTTACTGAAGCTGGAGGTGACAGCTGCCTATCAGCCTTCAAGCTTTCCCATTACCTAAAATTCTTCTCTGGTTTTGAATAACTTCACTTCAGACTCTTAGCGTTCTTTCTGCTTGCCTTTTAATCATGCCCAAACGTTTCACAGTATACTGTCATATTAGAGGTGGGAAGTCCCTTCAGCACGAACAGCCACACTTGTATTATAAGGAAGAAGGTTTGTTATATATGGTTTCACAAATATAGTCCAGAGCAAGGTATTATTTTGAAATGGTTAACACCCCCCCCCACATGAGAGAAACTGACTGGGAATCTCAAAAGTCTTGAGCTGTGAGATTAGAACTCATGGAAGCCACTTTTAAAAACTGCAATGATTCTATTGGGAGCAGGGCTGGGCGACTTGCTTATAGGCCATGATGGTTTCAAACATGTCTTTGAGCTTTTTGGATTCTCTACACATTTCCTTCCTGCTGCCTCCCCTCCCTCCTTTTTTGAGGGGAAAATAATTGTGTGGCGAAACGCTTTCACACAACTGGGCATTTTCACGGCGCACCTGCTTCACTATTAATATCTACTGCATGAAGGAAAAGCCCTGAACCAAGGCTTGGATGCAAAACACCTTTGATGTTTCAAAAAAGCTTCAGAGGATTCAGTTCAGCAAAGTATGCTCCAAACTGTTTACAGCTGTGGTCTTATGAACAACAGTGATAGATTTGAAATTGCTAAAACAACAAAGTCTTGTGGCACCCTAAAGACTACCAGATTTATTATGGCATCTATTTATTTATTTAACCATTTCTGTCCCACTTTCTCCTATATGTCTTTTAAAAAGGCTGAAGGCGTCTTAATATATATATTTATTATATGTTAAATATAATAAAACAGAATCACAAAACTCCTAGAAGCAGCAGAGTACCTCCCCCCTTCCTCAAAAAACAAAATGCAAAGCAGCCATTAAAGCAATTGGCTGTCTTCCAGCAGAAAAAGCCAGTCAATTTAGAAAGTTAAAACAGATCAGTACAGGAGCTTCAAAAGCAGCCATTGCCCCCAAGCCCTGCTAATCAGGAAGGTGTGGAGCACCAGTAGAAAGACTTAAGAAACCTTAGAAACCAGGGTGGCACTGCAACTGTTTGTTCAGTGGCTCACACAGTTAATAATCCTGCCGACCACACATCTGGGGGCTTATTCCCTGCCAGCCATGCATGTACTTAGTAGCAGCTAGATACAAATTTCCCTTTGCATACAACACACCTTTTCCCAACATGTCCCTGCATGCATGGAATCACAAGCATGCCAACAGGTTCTGTCACTGGCGTGCGGTGAATTTTCTTATAGGGGAACAGGGCTGTATGTAGAGTTGAGGACCCCAAGCGTCCTCTAGTTCAACTGCCTGCAAGACAGGAATCTCTACTCAAACATCTCTGGCAGATACCTAAAAGCCTTCAATGAAGGAGAGTCCACAGCCTCCCAAGGAAGTCTACTCCCTGGCCGGTCAATTTGCCATTTCCTAGCAGCTTGCAAAAAGAAGACAAGTTTGCTTTGCTTTGTTTGTTTGTTTTGAAAAAGACAACCCCAGGTGGAAGGGTGGACCCCCCCTTTAAAAACACACACCCTTTCCTCATCTCCCTTTCTATGATCATGTTGGTGGTGATTGTTGCATGTTGCTGCTGATCCTTCAGGTTCTGGCAGATTGGGGCTGGGGTTTTTTGTTATTAAAACACCACACTTTCAAAACGCACACACACAGTGGCTGAAGGAGAGGAGGGAAGAAGTTTTCCACCCCTACCCCATAGACATTTCAGGCTTTTTGACTGCTCTTCCTTAAAAAATGAAGAAAGGGCTGCAGTTCTGCTTCAAGCAGCCACTTCCTACTCATGTGTGTGTGTTGTTATGATTACAGAGGTAATCAGAGAAAGAGAGAGGCAGACTGAGACAGAGACAGAAAGATGTGTATGTACACATACACGGAGCCTGGAGACACTGGCTAAGCAGGTAAACGGAAAGGTCCCGCCGGGAACATTAAGGGGACTAGGCTAGTCCCACTAGTCCATGGACCGCATACCATTGAGTTCTGTATACAGTAGTTTGTTTCGCCTCTCCTTTGCTCCTGCCTATTGGATCTATGATGGTTCACTAAGGATCAGCATCCCAAATGGTAACAGGACCATTGCCCTAAGTTATATAGTAAAGCATCATTCAAAGTGGCATGGTTAGTTCTGAGGCATGTGTAGGGAACCCCTTGGCCTTCCAGATGTTGTTGGACAGCCGCAGCCCACGTGGTGAGTGGTCAGGGATGATGCAAGTTGTAGTTCAGCAACATCTGGAGGGCTGAAGGTTCTCCACCCCTATTCCAGAGGGTTGGTAGGCCTCAGCAGGGCTACAGAGTCCTGACAAGCAAACAGTTGGGTCTCAGGAAGGTCAGCAGCTAGTGTGAGAATGGTGTCAAGAGGAAGCTCAGATCAGCAGGAACTTCTTAAACAGGCATGGCTAAAAAGGAAGTGCTGGAGATTAAGGTTGTTGAGCCATGGTGGAGATGTAGTGAGTGATTTCCTAGGACTAGGTCCTGAGTAGATTATTATACTGGTTTGTTAACCAGCAGTTGCCCTAAGAAAGAAATGATCAGTTAGCAGCCATAAAAGCATCATCATCATCGTTATGCCACCATAGGTTCTGGGCAGTTCCCAATGAAATACGCTTGTTGTATTGGGTATAGCGCACAATGGGTAACGTTAACATCATTCAAATTAGGTTTGCTTTAATATAAAATTGTGTACTGGGTTTGATCTCCTCTGAGGTACTTTGCATAACCACTTTCAGATAGATTTCTCATTTCCTGTAGTGCAGAAGTGTAATATGGGAAGCCTGATATGCACGACTTCACCATCACATTTAAATTTACTGAACTTTAAAAATATTTCAATAAAAGTTCTGTTCCTCTGCTTATAGATAAATCAGTACCAAAGTGAGCATTGTGTTTAAATCAGCAGCTGATTTGGGATGCCTTGAAAGGGAATTCACAACAGCTACAATAGCAGTTGGTCATAAGTGGAAACAGAAAGAACCGCCATCACTGAAAGAGAAGATTAGCAGGATCTGGGATGTGATATACATGTCGAAACTTACAGACATTATTAAATATAGAGAAGACAGAAAGGGAAATAAAAGTTTCATTGAAAAATGGTCCATGTTTATTATGTACTAGAACAATAAGGTACGAGATGATGTTCAACCATATAACTTATTAGAAGCTTTGTAATAGGGACAGCTTGTTTTCGTCCCCCCCCCATTGGAAATATATGAAATCAAAAGTTTATTCTCTGCTTAGTGTAAATGTATGCATAGATACACACATGCCCTTTTCTTTTGTGCATTTATGTGCTTGTAGATAAAATTTCTTAGCAATAAAAAGGATTGAAACATTTTGTGGTTTTTTGTGTAAAATATATGGTATATATTACCTAGGTAAAGGTAAAGGGACCCCTGACCGTCCAGTCGCAGATGACTCTGGGGTTGCGGCGCTCATCTCGCTTTACTGGCCGAGGGAGCCGGCGTATAGTTTCCAGGTCATGTGGCCAGCATGACAAAGCCGCTTCTGGCAAACCAGAGCAGCACATGGAAACGCCGTTTACCTTCCCGCTGTAGCGGTTCCTATTTATCTACTTGCATTTTGATGTGCTTCCAAATTTCTAGGTTGGCAGGAGCAGGGACCGAGCAATGGGAGCTCACCCCGTCGTGGGGCTTCGAACCACTGACCTTCCGATTGGCAAGCCCTAGGCTCTGTGGTTTAGACCACAGTGCCACCCATGTCCCTTTATATATGACCTAAAGTTAAAGGGACCCCTGACCATTAGGTCCAGTCGTGACCGACTCTGGGGTTGTGCGCTCATCTCGCATTATTGGTCGAGGGAGCCGGCGTATAGTTTCCAGGTCATGTGGCCAGCATGACAAAGCCACTTCTGGAGAACCAGAGCAGCACACGGAAATGCCGTTTACCTTCCCGCTGTAGCGGTTCCTATTTATCTACTTGCATTTTGATGTGCTTTCGAACTGCTAGGTTGGCAGGAGCTGGAACCGAGCAACGGGAGCTCACCCCGTCACAGGGATTCGAACCGCCAACCTTCTGATCAGCAAGCCCTAGGCTCAGTGGTTTAACCCACAGAACCATCTGGGTCCCTCAACCTAGGGAAGGACAAATTGTTAATTTTGGTTACCCTCAGTTTCTCATTTTTTCCACTCTTCATTTCAGTTTGTCATATTTTTCACATAGGTTTGCATTTTAAAAAAACCCTCCAAAGAACATATTTTAGTGCATTTTTCTCCTAATATGCACATTTTTGTATGAAATTTTGCCATATGTACAATTTCCCCTAACATGATGCATTTTTTGTATGTTGTTTATTGTTACTGTTATATGCGTTTTTATGGGCACGTCCCCCTAATATAGGGATTTTGGTACACCTTGCTTGGTTAGAAAATGGCATCACAAAGTGTGAAGAAGTTGTCAGTTTAGTTCAGTTTTTCTGGACAGTACAAATTAGGCAGGCACAACCAAAGTGGGAAACACCCCCCCCCCATGCTACTACAGCTTGAAGGGAGAAGGCCATATGGATTTTCTGGCTGAGGCACCAAAATATAGTTGGCTTCTGCTGTTCTTAGGCACTGATTTGCCTTTCAATGGGGATCATCTGGAGATTTTTTTTAAAAAAGGAACACAGTCTGCAGCAAGTCACTGGAGGGATTTGCAGGGATCTGTCAAGCAAATGTCATGCTGAAAGACTCTAATTGTACGGTAACAGGGTTAAGCACTTATCTCCTCTTGCATGTATAAATGTAAGAGTCTTTGCTGTTTTTGGCAACAGGTATGCATTAAAAATGATGTTTCTGAGTGTTTAAAGATAATGGCACAATAAGAAATGAAGAAGTGTTTTGTCTGAGGAAGTCAAAGAAGAAGTATGAAGCTGATAGTATTTATAAAATCCTGTTCATGGTGGAGTGTGTTCTAGAATGTAAAGAGGATTGGAAGTGATAAGTGATCTCAGGGGACCATTAAAAAGGTGTTTTAAGAGAACGCCTAGTGCCAGCCATTTGTTGTTAAGAGAGATAAAATTTCACATTTTCTCTAATCCCTGTATTTCACAGAAATTTGTTGGGAGAAAAAACCTCGGTGGCTTTGATAACCACACCAATAGTTGAATTTGGGCTCTTTCTGTGGGTCTAATATAATGCTTGCACTTTATGCTTACATATCTCAAATAGTTAAAATCTGTATACGGCAGGGCTGTGGAAGTTCATTGCTTTTCTCAGTTAGATGTTTGTACGATCATTTAATTTACCTGAGAAGTTCGCGAAGGCACACGGCCAGTTTCCCCATTTTATTCTCATCAGTTAGATTGAAAGATAGAGACAAGTGTAAGGTCATCCAGTGAGATTCATAGCTGAGCCGTTTTCTTGGTCTAAGTCCACCCATGCGCTTTAGGGGGTTGTATAGGTTTCAATTTGCATTGGTGTGTTCTATAAATCTCATTCTCTTTCTGAGTTGCTGTATGTTCTCTGCACTTCTGTGTGTAATCTGTATTCCAAGTTGCTCAACATAAAATGAAGCTCTGTGGTTTACATTCACTATAATGGAAAATTTAAAAAATGGTTCTAACCTTTTTTCCTTTTGGCCAAAGTGGACGAAATTAACTCGCACATGAGCCTCTCCAGAGTAGAATAGGTATGCCAACTTGTAGACATATAGGGGATTCACTTTTCTCAATAATTTTTTATTTATGGGGCAGGGCAGAATAGAGACTTCTCTTTTTCTTACCTTTAGGTAATTAAGACATGGCCAAGTATTGCATATTCTTGCTTCTCTCTCTCTCTCTCTCTCTCTCTCTCTCTCTCTCTCTCTCTCTCTCTCTCTCTCTCTCTGTGTGTGTGTGTGTGTGTGTGTGTGTGTGTGTGTCCTCCAATGGGACATAACATATGAGGCTGTCTAGAATGGTGCCCACAGAATTTGAAAACTTTTTTCTTTCTTTCTTTTGTTAAAGCAGATCTGCATAGGATTTTAATAATCCTCTGCTGCTGTGCTTTAACAGAATTCTTCAGTGTTCCACAGGCAACATTTTTAGTCTCCTGTCTTCAAGGTTGTAGGTAGCCAGGAATTAATATATGAAAATTGTATTGTGCATTCAGAACAATTATTTTAAAGAAACAAGACAAGGGGAGAGGACTTTGGACCTGTTGGCCTGCCAGACTGCATGCTAGCAACTGCCATGGGATCGTGCACTCCAGCGAGCTGCCAGGACTTTTAAAGGAGATAGCACTGTGATGAATCTCCTCCAGACATTGTTTTATTAAATGCCACATAACAGACTGGATCAGGAGTGAAAGGAGCCTGTCAATTACTATAGCAGCAAGAAAACCCTTGTTCCCTACCATAGTGCAGAACTGCAGTTCTTTGAACAGCAGCAGCAGCAGCAATTGGCAAAGGATCTATTGATGCTCTGTGCAGGTCGGGCACTGAATGGAATCTAAGATGGTCCCTTATGTCACTATTTGAATTTTTGTAAATGGTGCCCAGAAGACATGTTGGTTGAAAGAAATGCTAGTTGGAATGCTTATTTTAAATGGGCATGAAATGAAGGCCCCTGATGACTTCATAGTCATACTTGTGTGCTAAGACTAAACATTTTCTTTCTTTTAGGCTGGCAGTGGAAATGTTTGTCATATCTAATACAGTGCTCTATTTGTAGATATTAATATTGCATTGGCCGGCTGCCAGTTTGTATGTTTCTTTTATTAGGTGTCCTCTGCATTAAGCCTGCCCCCTTTCAATTTATGTGCATTCTGATCTGTGCATTAGTAACTTATTTCCATTACTCTGTATTAAACTTTCACAGGCCATCTATCATGTAAATTACAGTACTGATTTAAAAGGTACTTGATTCCTCCCCACCTTCGTTCTGTGACCATGTTGTACACATCACTGGCTTAACTGTTCAACATGAAGATGTTTATATTTTCATCTCTGTTTTGTCCGGCTGAAAGTAATATGCAAGGGTTCAAAAAGAAATAGGCAAGATAAGAGGTGGGATCCAAAAATAGGAAGCGAAAGGAAAGTCCGATGCTGTAAAGAAAAATATTGCATAGGAACCTGGAATGTAAGAACCATGAATGGAGGTAAGCTGGATGTGGTCAAAAATGAGATGACAAGAATAAATATCGACATCCTGGGCATCAGTGAACTAAAATGGAAGGGAATGGGCGAATTCAGTTCGGGTGACTATCATATCTACTACTGTGGGCAAGAATCCTGTAGTAGAAATGGAGTGGCCCTCATAGTCAACAAAAGAGTGGCAAAAGCTGTAATGGGATGCAATCTCAAAAATGACAGAATGATCTCGATACGAATCCAAGGCAGACCTTTTAACATCACAGTAATCCAAGTTTATGCACCAACTACCGGAGCTGAAGAAAGTGAAATTGACCAATTCTATGAAGACCTACAACACCTTCTAGAAATGACACCAAAGAAGGATGTTCTTCTCATTACAGGGGATTGGAATGCTAAAGTAGGGAATCAAGAGATAAAAGGAACAACTGGCAAGTTTGGCCTTGGAGATCAAAATGAAGCAGGGCAAAGGCTAATAGAGTTCTGTCAAGAGAACAAGCTGGTCATCACAAACACTCTCTTCCAACAACACAAGAGACGACTCTACACATGGATATCACCAAATGGGCAGCATCGAAATCAGATTGATTATATTCTCTGCAGCCAAAGATGGAGAAGCTCTATACAGTCAGCAAAAACAAGACCTGGAGCTGACTGTAACTCAGATCATCAGCTTCTTATAGCAAAATTCCAGCTTAAACTGAAGAAAGTAGGAAAAACCACTGGGCCAGTAAGATACAATCTGAATCAAATCCCTTATGAATACACAGTGGAAGTGAGGAACAGGTTTAAGGATTTAGATTTGGTGGACAGAGTGCCTGAAGAACTATGGATGGAGGCTCGTAACATTATACAGGAGGCAGCAACGAAAACCATCCCAAGGAAAAGGAAATGCAAGAAAGCAAAATGGCTGTCCAACGAGGCCTTACAAATAGCGGAGGAGAGGAGGCAAGCAAAATGCAAGGGAGATAGGGAAAGATACAGGAAACTGAATGCAGATTTCCAAAAAAACAGCAAGGAGAGACAAGAGGGTCTTCTTAAATGAGCAATGCAAAGAAATAGAGGAAAACAATAGAATGGGGAAAACCAGAGATCTGTTCAAGAAAATTGGAGATATGAAAGGAACATTTCGTACAAAGATTACCATAATCAAGGACAAAAGTGGTAAGGACCTAACAGAAGCAGAAGACATCAAGAAGAGGTGGCAAGAATACACAGAGGAATTATACCAGAAAGATATGGAGGTCTCGTACATCTCAGGTAGTGTGGTTGCTGACCTTGAGCCAGACATCTTGGAGAGTGAAGTCAAATGGGCCTTAGAAAGCACTGCTAATAACAAGGCCAGTGGAAGTGATGATATTCCAGCTGAACTATTTAAAATTTTAAAAGATGATGCTGTTAAGGTTCTACACCCAATATGCCAGCAAGTTTGGAAAACTCAGCAATGGCCAGAGGATTGGAGAAGATCAGTCTACATCCCAATTCCAAAGAAGGGCAGTGCCAAAGAATGCTCCAACTACCGCACTATTGCGCTCATTTCACACGCTAGCAAGGTTATGCTTAAAATTCTACAAGGCAGGCTTAGGCAGTATGTGGATCGAGAACTCCCAGAAGTGCAAGCTGGATTTCGAAAGGGCAGAGGAACCAGAGACCAAATAGCAAACATGCGCTGGATTATGGAGAAAGCTAGAGAGTTCCAGAAAAACGTCTACTTCTGCTTCATTGACTATGCAAAAGCCTTTGACTGTGTCGACCACAGCAAACTATGGCAAGTTCTTAAAGAAATGGGAGTGCCTGATCACCTCATCTGTCTCCTGAGAAATCTCTATGTGGGACAAGAAGCTACAGTTAGAACTGGATATGGAACAACTGAGTGGTTCAAAATTGGGAAAGGAGTACGACAAGGTTGTATATTGTCTCCCTGCTTATTTAACTTATATGCAGAATTCATCATGCGAAAGGCTGGACTAGATGAATCCCAAGCCGGAATTAAGATTGCCGGAAGAAATATCAACAACCTCAGATATGCAGATGACACAACCTTGATGGCAGAAAGCGAGGAGGAATTAAAGAACCTTTTAATGAGGGTGAAAGAGGAGAGCGCAAAATATGGTCTGAAGCTCAACATCAAAAAAACCAAGATCATGGCCACTGGTCCCATCACCTCCTGGCAAATAGAAGGGGAAGAAATGGAGGCAGTGAGAGATTTTACCTTCTTGGGCTCCTTGATCACTGCAGATGGTGACAGCAGTCACGAAATTAAAAGACGCCTGCTTCTTGGGAGAAAAGCAATGACAAACCTAGACAGCATCTTAAAAAGCAGAGACATCACCTTGCCGACAAAGGTCCGTATAGTTAAAGCTATGGTTTTCCCAGTAGTGATGTATGGAAGTGAGAGCTGGACCATAAAGAAGGCTGATCGCCGAAGAATTGATGCTTTTGAATTGTGGTGCTGGAGGAGACTCTTGAGAGTCCCATGGACTGCAAGAAGATCAAACCTATCCATTCTTAAGGAAATCAGCCCTGAGTGCTCCCTGGAAGGACAGATCGTGAAGCTGAGGCTCCAATACTTTGGCCACCTCATGAGAAGAGAAGAATCCTTGGAAAAGACCCTGATGTTGGGAAAGATTGAGGGCACTAGGAGAAGGGGACGTCAGAGGATGAGATGGTTGGACAGTGTTCTCGAAGCTACGAACATGAGTTTGACCAAACTGCGGGAGGCAGTGCAAGACTGGAGTGCCTGGCGTGCTATGGTCCATGGGGTCACGAAGAGTCGGACACGACTAAACGACTAAACAACAACAACAACAACAAAAGAGGTGGGATCCAAAAATACTTTGTGAGGAAAGGGACTTCTACTGATGTACAACTCTTTCTAGTAGAAGCACAAGAGCTGCTCTCACACCTGCCTTTTATGGTATTGTACAAACTCTTGCATGAAATGACAGAGCAGGCTACCTGCTGATTTATTCTTCTCTGAGTTGAACCCATAGTGAGCTACTGCAGATTCATGCAATATAATCTAGTTCCTCCCCTTAACTATACAGCCATTCCTTGTGGCTGTGCCATCATAGCTTCAGACTGCCTGTGCTTTCAGTTGGTGCAACAGGGAGCTCTGCAATGGCAGATCTGGGTGGAGGGACACCCTCACCACATCCTAGCCAGCTCAGCTGATCAGGGGTTAGGGTTCTTCTGTTAGTCAGATTTAAATGCAATCTGTATTCTGGTTTCTTCTCAAGAATAACCTATTTGGAGACAATCCTATGAAATAAAGTGGCTAGTGGGTGTGTCAATATAGCCCCAAACTCTTTGTAAGGAAACACCATTCCTTCATGGACTTCTAGTTTTAATTTTAGCACACATATAGAATTCTCTTCCTTTCCTAAACCCATGCTCTTCCTAGTAGGATGTGGATATAAGTTTATCTAAAGAGTCATTTTGGAAGTGTATAATGGAGAGTAATAATCTGTAAAAGTATCATAGATCCTCTTATTCTGTTATAAATGAACCTTTCCACTGCTTTATCACTGTTACTGTTTGAGAGTTTAATTTACAGAGTAGCTTCTCACCAAGAGTCTACTAATGGTACTTGCTTTTCCACCCCTCTCTCGGTAGCAGCTAGACCAAGACTGGAGAGACCCACATTCAAATTCCCCACATTGTCATGAAGCTTACTGGCTGAGCTTAGATTAGTCACACTGTCTTGGCCTGACCTACCTTGCAGAGGAAAGGTGGGATATCTGTGTAATAAATAGATATGGAGTTATTAAACCTTCTATCATATCCCTTTCCAGACTTTTGATAAAATGTTATAGGACATCCAAGCATGATTTGGCTACACACACACATGATCCTCTCCCCTAATCCTGAAATATAGGCCCTCCTAGGTGTGTGCTGTTCTTTGCACACATTATTCAGGTCATAACACTCAAAGATATCCTATAGTTGAGTCTTCTTCCAAAGCTTTGCCAAATGTGAAGTTCTGACTATTGATATGAGCATTTACCACACAATTAAAGTCACCTCATATAATCCAATTTTCTGGGCAGAAGTTAGGGTGTAGATTAAGCAAGCCATCAGAGAAAAGCCAGCAAGAATCCATTTTACAAAATGTACACACCTCCCTTTTGGATCTATGGTAACAAAAGAGTGTTTTAAGACTATAGCACTGTGGCTTTCCTTGCTTTTGATAAGCCAGCAGAAACAAATTGATACAGGAGTCAATCAGATTTTAAAAAGGGGCGCTGACCATTTTTCTTATATGTTTCCTGGAGCAAAACAGCTGAGTTTATTTTTAAAACAAACCAAGCAAGCAAGCAAAGAATAGCACCCAGAACTATGAGGAGATTCAGCAAAGAGGAAACAGTAGGTGGGGAAAATTGTGACTGGTCAGTAAGGTGAAAAGAAAATTAGTTCTAATATTAGGTAAAATTGGAATAATGGTCCCTATAGGCTCCCAGCCAAAAGAAATTCAGCCCAGTTTTTGTCAAAGTGGTACACATAACTTGGAAGTGGTGGCATGTCAAAGTTCACAATGGGTCACTTTAGCTCCAAATAAAATATTATCTGACATTGTTGGCTTTAGTTTTCATGCACCAGTCAGTGCAACAGAGCTGGTCTAATTTGTGTTGTGAATCCAGTTTTTCATACAGTGCTTTCTTTATTGAAATCTATATAAAGCTTTCTTTAAGCAGCGTTTTTCACTGGAAAGCAACAAAGGGGTGTTTATACAGGACAATAGGAGAACCTTCATTTACTTTGTGGAGTTGGTTTTTTGGCTTATGCAATGAACACAAAAGGAAGTGAACACCCCCATGCAGTCTACCTTTTTGTTCCGTGTGTAGGAAGTGTGGAGATTTGTTATTATAAAGTCTGAAACTCCATATGAGCTTAAGTTTTTAGTTTAGCGAACCACCAACTATATAACATCTACTGTGAACACAGGGATAATGATTTCCTTGTGTGTTGTTAAGATTAGAGTGAATGAATGCAGAGCAAGTCAATTGCCACCTTTGCTTGAAAACTCTCTTGCAGTGAAAGAAACCTTGAACAGTGATTCATTGTTGCACAACACTCAAACTTCCTTGGCCTTGGGAGATGCAATGGGCCACCTCACATATAACCAAATGAAATACCTCACCGTGCTGGATCAGCAAGGAGTCTCTTCAGTTATGGTATGATCTCTTACGTTCGCATGTTGACACAAAAACTGGCTACGCCAAGGGTGAGGAACTTTTAGCCCTCCAGTTCAAGTTGTTGGACTCCACTTCCCATCAGTCCCAGTGGGCATGGCCAATGTCAGAGATGATGGGAGTTGTAGGCCAGTACCATCTAGAGGACCACAGGTTCCTTATACCTCGTTTAGGCCCTAGGTTGTCCCACCTGCTTGCAAAAGTAACCTCTGGCAGCCTCAATTTAATTATAGCAGGGATTCCCTACCTGTGGTCCAGGGAGCTTCATTCTGGTGGTCTGCGGCATGCCTGTAAAATACAATAATAATAAAAACATTCAGCATCTAGAACAGTGCTGAATGGGCAGAAAAATCATTAGGTGGTCCACCGAGACCCCCAGCAATTTTCAGTTGGTCAGTGGGGAATAAAAGTTTGGGAACCACTAATATATAGATATCAAATCCTCCTGTAAGTGGATTGGTTTTGATATGATCTGCCTTGGATCTTCCCTGTTCCTGCTTCTCATCATATTCCTAACGAGCTCCTCACCACAGTTTTTGAATTCGTGGTGCAGGTGGCAGGAATACAGGAAGGTGTCCTTCATCAGGTCTACTGATGGCAACGTGGTTTCAGGCAGAGTTCTTTTCCAATACCTGCCCCTTTTAGCTTGTGACCCTCATGCAAAAACGTGTGCTCCACCACTGCTCATCAATCTTTTTTTTGGCTAAGATTACCACAGTTGTTGATGAGTTTTCTTGTGCTGAGGAAGAAGGATGTAACACCAGATCAGGAAGTTCAGGTGGCCCAGCACCCGCAGTAGGAATCATTTGCAAAGTCTCTAGACCAGGCTGTAAAATTTTAGCCCAAGCTACTATACCGTTAACATGCTATAGTTCAAGGGCAGCCTAGAACATTATGATTATTTCCCACCCATTTTAGATTTCCTGAAATGTTCCATTTCCTTCACCAAAGTTGCCACAACCACCACCATTACACAGTGCCTTTAAAGACTGTGCTGGTGTGTCCGCTATAATTTTAGTGTAAGACAGATGTTCTTGGGATTCGAACTTCCATCATCCCTGACCATTGCCTATGCTGCCTGGGGATGGTGGAAGTAATAGCTCAGCAGCATGCGGAAGGTCACCCAGTTGCTCACTCCTGGAAGAGATCAAGAAAAACGGCTGGGCTTTCTGGACTTAGAATTGCTCATTAGTCCAGCACTGCCTTTTCAGCTGTTCTCCACCCCTGAGTCCCATATCCAGGGAAAGTGAAAATAATTTTATACTTAACCAGGAGTAGATTGAAAGTTTCATTTTGAGGACTTCAAACAGAATATAAATCTAGATAGTGTAGTGATAAAAATGTTTGGCTGAAGTCTCCTATTGGCTTTTCAACATGAAATATAGACATGAGGGATTTTTTTATAGGCACAAATGTTATTTTTCACTGGCTGTCAGAAGAGGCCTATTATGGCTCCTTCTACAATTCTCTATTGTGATATGCTAGCAAGTTTATTCTTTGTTTCCATTAGACTGAATAAACATTGGGATTTGGTTCATCTTCTAATCCATTATATAGGATTTTCATTGTGAGGCATGTTTTTATTTTTTTGCCTGACAAATTCTTAAAATATAGCATTTGAAAACTTTTTTAAAGTAAAGGCATCCACCACTCATTTGGTTTACAGTTACTGGCACATTTTCAGTGTGAGAGGTCCTGGTTGATTTTTTAAAAGCAGGGCAAGAGTGCTCAAATACCCCTATGACAATTGAGACCAGCTCTGCAGTCAGAACGAGTTTATAAATATTTATACATTTAAAAGACGAGAGTCTATAAGCCCCAGTGTGGTGGAAAGGAATATATCTAATCCAGAGATCTTCACAGCGTTATAATGGAACTGCAGTACAGTATTAGTAATGCCATTTGACTGAATGCCACTGTTCTTCTCAACAGAGTGAAAACATAACACAACATATGCAAAATCAGCAAAGCATCATGATATGGAGTTGGGGGAAAAAGAATGAATAAATTCACAGGAAAGAATATCTTTACTATAAACAAGGAAAAAATTCAACTTTTCCATCTGGCTCAGCTTCTATCATTTCCAGGGACAATTCTTCCTGCAATTCCTGTCTTCTTGGGCCTTAGTGACATCAACGATCGTGTGTTTTTGAAAATTAAATATCAGGTGCCGGGCACCATAGTTATCAAGATTAAAGCATGCACAGAGAGTGTCAGGTCAGGCAAGTAAAGGGCCGGGTGCTTCCCCACCGTCTCCTGCACCACTTTCCTTCAGAACCAGGAGAGAATTGAGGCACGAAGAACAGAGGGAGCTTCCACGCAGGTATAGTCTCTGGTAGCCTCTGGGGAATATACGGTACATAAGATGGTGGAGGAGGCATGGCCCCTGTTGCTGCAACTGCTCCATAGAATACAGACCTGGGAGAAGCTGCCTAGATGCTAAATGGGTGTGTGTGGTGTTCAAAGCCATGGAAATTGTTGTGTTAGCTTTGACAATAAAGAGTCAAGTATCTGCCATGTGCATTCCTTTGCTGGGGAGCACCCCTGACACTACCCCTCCTAGTTTTGTGTGATCTGAAAATCTGATGAGCATCCCATCAATTCTTTCCTCAAAGTCTTCATTGAATAACAACAGGCCCAGTGGCACTTCACTTGTCACTTTCCCCCAGAACGTGGAACCGTTAATGAACACTTTTTGGATTGGTTAGTCAACCAGCTACAAATCCACCTAACAGTTATGTTGTTCTTATGCAGCCAGATTGGTTTCTTTACACGCCTCCTACTTTTCTTTCTTGTTGGAATAATCTGCTTTTCTGCCTTCAATATTCCACCTTTAAGAAACTCCCATCCAACTTGGATTCCACCTTCTGTTTGAGTATTTCTGACCATGGAATATCACCCAGCAGTTCCTTAAGCTTTTCGAAACCAGTCTTCTTCAAGTCCAGAGTGGATGTCTGGCTACACTCAGCTTTCCAATGTGTTCTCCTTTGCCTTGCTCTTGTGTTCGGACTGATTAAATCAAATTTTAAAATAATGATATTTTGACAATAATGATTTTAATTACTGTTCTACAAAATCCTCTAGTGCCATATTTGATTTTTGGTTTCCTTTACTCTGGAGTCCTTGGAATTCACTCTACCACTAATTGCCTGAGCAGACTACCCACTATAGTGAGTTTGCTGAGCCCCTAAGCAAGTTACAGATATTAAGGTCTGTTTACTGGGAGCAGCCATGGACGTAAGATGCCCTCTTAGTGGCAAAGGTGAGGCCAAGAGGGGGCTGGGTTTACTGGTTGGCGTGTCTCCCCTCCCTCTCAAAGTGCAGGCTACATCTTGTGCCATTACATGTACGTAATGTTCATACCATTTTCACACCTAGTATTAAAGTTTCTTTTCCCACTCTGTTGTCCTGACTACCTTAAGCCGACACTTGGCTATCAAATTCACAGACTTAGGAACATGGAAGAAAGTCTATTGAACTCTCCTGCTGCTGATCATGCCTGAACGGGCTAAATATATGCAGCAAAAATATCTAGTGAGCCAAAGCAAATATTTAGATTCCCCTGAACTCATTAAGGAGGGAAATTCAGTTGAGCAGAATTCAGGTCCTTACATCCATCAAAAAGATGTAAAAAATATATATTCTAATTTTCATAGTGAATGATAGATTAAATAGCAGTGCAGGGGACAGGGAGGGTTACGGATTATATGAATTAAGTGTTGTGAACCTTGTAGAAAATAAGGGAAGTTCATTAGCAAACTCTTATTATACACCGAAGCAGGAATGGTGGTAACTATTCACTCTGTATAGTAGTAAGAGTCAGAGGCAGCATGTAGAAAGTCAGGTAACTTCTCAAGTTTCAGGTTAAACCTAAAGGAAACTCAGAAGGCCCTCCCTCCCCCCTTCCCAGTACACTGCTTTTCATTTTATGTGGAGTTAGCAGCATTCAGTGTCAATTAAGCTGCCAGGATCTTGAGATAATAACAGCAGGAAATTCTCTTGCAAGATAAATTCAAGATGGTAGCAACAACTTGTCTTTACTGAATGAGACCATATTCTGAAGCGTATATATAAACCCAAAGTAAAATGTATTCAGCATTTATATTGAAACAGCAAAATATCTCATTTCACTACCCTGCCATAGCTAATATATATATATTGCCTCGAACATATTCTGTTTATAGTCTGCAAAGGACAAGGTTTATTTGGATGGGGTGTGTTTTGAGTTCATGTGGGTTTTCTTCCTTGAACTGGAACACACGCACACACACACACAATCAGTGTCTTGTGTCGTTCTGCCCAGCTTTTCTGTCTGTAGCCTTGCCAAGGTTTATCACTGCTCACTTCTGGATAGTGTTAATGATGCGGTCACTTCCTGTCTGCAAAAGAATGGTAACATTCACCAGATTTCCCTGCATACTCCAGAGAAGCTAGGGAGCACTATCTGAATGGTAAAAAAGAAAAAAAGAAAAAATGATAACAGTATATGTAGAGAAATTTGGATTATAATATACTGAACACACTTTGTCAAATAGATGAGAAGCCTTTTCTGCATGAATCTTTTGCCTGCTAAATGGACTTTCTTCCACCCTGTTGTGATTTCTGAATTTGTCATGGAAATAAGCTTCTCGTTTTCATCACTTCACGCAACATATTGTGAATATTAGTGGGAAGTGGAAACCAGAAGAAAGATGAGAAGCGATGAGAAGCGATGAAGGGGGTGCTGGCAATAAGTTATCCTTACTCACCTTTGTGACTACGCAAAGCCCAAAATTAGAACAGACATTGTTTTCAGTGGAACATATGCTTCAAAGTCCTGCTTTTTCCAATACACAGAGAAGAAGGAGGTTGCTTAGAAAAACAGGGTAATAAAACACAGCACTCACGCTACCAGTGCAAATATAGGAAATGTGTTTAGATGAAGTCACTGTGCCTAAGTAATTCTGGGTATGCCATTTCCCCTCTATTCCAGTGTTCAGGCTGTGAGCGCCATTGAAAAGGAAAAAAAAGCTCAGTAGCCATAGACTATTGTTATATGCCACCCCAATCTCTACAGCAGTGTGAGATTCAGGGGTTCCAGGTATGCTTACCCAGGGTCTGTGATTCCTTTTTGGAAAAATGAGGCACAGCAGACCCTGTGGTGTCTTTATGATATATGGTTTATACAGCCCAAGTCTACAATGGAGGGGTACACAGCATTTACACCCTAAGAGCTTCTTGCTTCTTCCAAACTTACAGAAGCAGTTAACTCCTTACTTCACAACATTTCAATAAATATAAGATTTTGGGTAAATCAATGCGAACAAGATGAGAACTGTACTTTTCCTGGTGGTTATTTTGCTTCTCTTTTCATTCTAACAAATGTTAGTTACATATGGAGCTCTTGTTTTTCTTCAATGTTGTCATATAATGGAGATCTTCAAATGGAGTGATGGATATTTCCAACAAGATTCATTCTACAGCTTCCACTCTGTGCTGGTAGAGCACTGTTAATCCTCTCTATGTCAAAAGTGCTGCCACCTACATAAATATACACTCTTTGTTATTGGTTCTCTTTGCCTGAAATTTGGTGCCATCAAATTAAACTCCAAAGGGGTCAGGTTTTAATATATTTTAACATCGGCAAACTTCAAGATGATTTAAACACACTCAGGTTACTATCTTTAAACTTTGTTCAGTTATATGCAAGACCTAAACATGAGGCAGAACCAGTCCAAGACTTTAGACTGCCTGAGGCAAAGGACAAATGTTCCTGTCCTCACCCAACCTACGAAACCTGATCAAATTGGCAGTCAAATCTTACTTTAACACTGGCAATGGACAATGTCCATTTAGCGGGGCAGGCAGGACACGCGGCACACCCAGCTCTGTCCTTCAACACCACACTGCTCATCAGCATATTCTGCCTGAGTGTTAGTCTCTTCACATTGCCTAATAATAGGGTCAGCTCTGCCAGGATGGGCTCTGTCTTTATTGCAAGCATCCCCAAACTCAGCCCTCCTGATGTTTGGAACTACAACTCCCACCATCCCTAGCTAACAGGACCAGTGGTCAGGGATGATGGGAATTGTAGTCCCAAAACATCTGGAGTGCCGAGTTTGGGGGTGCCTACTTTATTGTATCAGATATCTGCATGGACTTCACCGAGAGATTTTGTGGAACGCTTCTTTGCCATTCGAAAGAAAAACCCTGTGTACAAGTTGATATATTCAAAACATCTAATTCAGCATGTATCCAATGTTCTTTGTATTCTCTTTGCTGTTAGCGTGAAATAAGTCAGTCCTTTTATACAAGTATCAAATGTTTGAGAGTGGACTCTGGAGGAGGAGGCTGGATCTGAAGGCGTGGATGAGAAAGTTGAGGGAAGCAAAGGGGGACCTTCCAATGATTTGCCCAAGTTCCTTACAATTATCACTTTAAATCTCTCTCTGTGTGTCTCTCCCTGCCTTGTCCAGAGGCAAATCACAAGCCTCGGATTTCATTCACAATGTTCTATTAGCATGTTCCTGGCACTTGAAAAAGTAGATACGTTGCTGCAGGCAGATGCTTGAATAAGGTGTGTGCTAGTTGGCTTCAGAGAGGGGAAATGCTCATCATTAATTTATATTATTTTTAGTAGAGCACATTATATCATCCATGTGAGTGAACATTCAGACATCCATATTAAGCCCCAGGCAATGTTTGTTCTTTTTTTGGAAAAGATTCCCTCCTCCATTTCTTGCATAACTTGTTTGTTCACAATTTGTTTATATTTTTTATTTTAAAAAGATGCAATAAAAACAATTTGTTTTAGGAAGGTTGTGGTTTACTAGTGGGCGGCTAATGATTGAATTTTGAGCTTCAGTTTGAAGGTTACCCCTTAACTGGGATTCCTGAATGTATTCAGTAATGTAAAAATCAGATGGGCACCTCACTTACAGTGAAAACAGGAAGAGATGACCAGAAAAGCCAAACTCTTTCAAGTGATCAGTGCAAAATAGATATTTGATGCTAAGTGGCAAGAAAAAAATGGAGGAAGTTTCAACAAGGGGATGCTTTTAATCTTCACTGCTTGGGACCAGGTACCTGAGAGCACTTTCTTCTCCCACGTGAACTTGCTGGGATCTTATAATCTGCAGAAAGTTGCTTCTTCATGTCTCCTTGCCATCTAAGAAGAGGTGGACGATGACTGGCAATAAAGAGTGGTATCCAACTAACATGTTCCATCAGTGCAAGGATTGTTGCTTGTGCAACACAACTTTCTTCCCTCTCCTCTTCCTATGCATGTACCAGGCCCAGGCCGAGCTTACCTGAGGCCCAGGCCGGGAGTCTTGTTGCAATAAGATTCTTGGCATGACAGTGCAAGTCCATCCAGCTTAGCCCTCCGAGGCCCAGAGCAAGTGTATGCAGCTGCCCCTCCCTCTGCCCAGGACTGCCCAGGCCATCACCAAATCTGCTCTGGAGGGTTGGGGTAACCCCAGAATAGGCTTAGGGTGGGGGAAGAAATCCCCAAAAAGGATGTTACTGTACTTTCTTTCTGTATGCCACAACAGCAGCAAGAATTTTGATAGCCAAGAACTGGAAGACACAAGAAATACCAACTGTGGAAGAATGGCAAATGAAGATGATGGACTTTATGGAACTGGCTGAGCTGACCGGGAGACAGCATGACCAGGGAGAAGAGCTGGTGGGAGAAGATTGGAAGAAATTTAAAATTTATTTAAAGAAATATTGCAATATTTGATATTATGGATTATATTTGGAAGTTGTTTTAGGCTGTAGGTGTAGAAGTTGTGATTAGTGACTTAGAAAAATATATATACTGTATATATGATTTAAATAGATAAAGTAAGAAATGAGGTAAAGATAAGATATTCAATGTGATAATAATATGATTCAGAAATTACTAAAGATGATTTATAGTGAAGTGCAGAAAGGGGGTATCTGAGGAAGTCACCCTACAATATTAAGAAAAGAGATGGATAAATAAGAAAATCTAAACAAGAAAAAAAATCCCTTCCAGTAGCACCTTAGAGACCAACTAAGTTTGTCATAGGTATGAGCTTTCGTGTGCGTGCACACTTCTTCAGATACACTGAAACAGAAGTCACCAGACCCTTATGCATAGTCAGAGGGTGGGGAGGGGTATTACTCAGAAGGGTGGTGGGAATGGGTGAAGAAAATCTAGTATTGTTGTTGTACTGTTTTGTTTATTTGTTAGTCTTTATATTGTTGTAGTATGTTTTTATTTGTTGTTTGTATTATGTTTTTATTTGTTTAAGCTTTTGTTATTATGAAAGTAATATTTTTTTTTTGAAAAAAACAGAATAGGCTTAGGGTGTGGGGGAAGAGGGGGGAAGTTCTGTGAAGCAGGATGAATTCCTTGCACTGAGGGAACATATTACTTAGCCCCAACATCAAATACAATCGGGGCTTTCTTTGTTGTGGTGCCCTGACCTCCCCATTTTCTCCCCTTCAAGGTTTAATGGACCCAAGTTTGTGTTCCTTTTGGCACAAAGTAAGAAGCTTTTCGCTTTGGATTTTAAAATTTGTTTTTATTGCTGGCTCATTGCTGATTGATTATTATCGGCTCGGCTTTCCCTCCCTGCTTTTGTTGATTTGTTATTATTTTTATTGATTTTATGTAAGCTTGCCCAGGAATCTGGTCAGCTGAAGAGTGGAGTAAAATGCCTCTGATATACACATAAAAATAAATCTGTGGTATGGCTGCCTGCCATGCTGAAGACACATGTGTTTTGCCAGAAAGAAAAGAGGCACGTGAGCTCTGTGAGGCTGTCTTAGGTTGGTTCTATATCATCCAGTGACAACACTTTTGGTTATTGAAATAAAATCAATCTTTTACAACTCTGATATGAGTGCAAATCTGCAAGTGTAACTTTTCTACTACCTTTTTCTGTCTCCTTAGAAATGAAACTAGTTTTGACACCTTCTTAGTATGTGAATCAATTGCAATGCCGTGACAAATGGCAGCTACTCAGACAGCACTGTTAGGTCTACTGTCATCTTGAGATGAAATGCATTTTTAGGAATGCACTATGTGCTTTTTACAGCATGCAGAGGAGGAGGTAGGACAAGGGAAGAGTGGGATGCACAGGGGAGGGGGTAGAGCTGGAATAGCATATCTCCCACACCATTAGGCCTTTCCCAAAGCATTGATGGCATATTTGTGTTACAAAGCAGTTTCTCCCCTTAAGGAGAGCATGGGTTGCGGAAGGGTTAACAAGACCTTCCCTGGTCAGTAGGGGCGGGTCAGTTTGGATGGCCACTGAGGGATTGTTGATGGGGAGAATGTTATGTTGCTAATTTTGATTGACAGCCACAGCCTTTAAAAGGGTGCAAGCAGGTTGCGCTTTCGCTTTTGGGTGCTTGCAAACGGATCTCCCTCCCTCCCTATATTTAGGAGAGGTCATAGGGTGTGGTGCCCTGCCCCAGCCTCTCTCAGAGGGTGCTTACCTATCCTGACATCCCCAGTACGCTAGGGGAGTCAGATCTGTCCCAGGCGGGGGACAGATGGCATGGGAACCAATGCCTAAGCAACCACTCACATTCAGTTGTATTTAAATAAAGTTGTGGCCAAAATTAATGCCAAAAACTAAAACTTAATTTCCGTGTGATGTGTGAAATTATTGGTGTGAAGTCTTGGTACCTCGGCACGCAATCTGTCAGCCTATTCTCAAATCTTTTTTTAGGGGTGCCTATAACATTCTCCTCATCCAATATTTCCCCTGGGATTTCTGAATAACCTGGTCTTGTTTCCAAATTGATATGTTAGAAATCCTAGAGCAGGCATCCCCAAACTTCAGCCCTCCAGATGTTTTGTACTACAATTCCCATCATCCCTGACCACTGGTCCTGTTAGCTAGGGATCATGGGAGTTGTAGGCCAAAACATCTGGAGGGCCGCAGTTTGGGGATGCCTGACCTAGAGTATTTTGTGTCTATAAATTTACAAATTTGGTACTGAGCACTGTGCTTGGGAAGTTCTCTGTAACTTCTCCATTCTTTTGGTTTAGTTATGTCTTCCCCACCAAGTCTGGGGACAGTGCAGCAAAGCAACCTTGATGGGATCATATGTAGAATTGCATCCAGGTCCGTTTTGTGTGGTGTTTTACCAGGGGTGCAGAAATATTACATCAGCATAACATGGCACAAAAAGAATTTTGATGGGAGACTAGTATGATCACATCTTTTCCTTCCTTCCTTCCTCCCCTTCTTTTATCTCAGGCTGAGACTCTACTTGCCTGCAGACTGTCTTGCCAGAGTGGTGCTATCCAGAGCTTTTTTCTAAAAAAAACACGTTTAGGGATACTCTCATTTTGACTCAAACTCCGTCTGAGACTCAGGAAACACCGTAACATGAAATGAGGCCATTGTGCCAGATTCACAAAATGTTTAGGGGTACACGTATCCCTGCGTCTGTCCCCCCCCCGAAAAAAAGCACCTTTGAGGGCTCTCTTGTTAGTGGCGCCCTCCCTATGGAATCCCCTCCTTTCAGATGTCAAAGAGATAAATAATTATACAACATGAACCCACCAACAGCACCGATGGCTAACTTAACTCAACAACACACACACCCCCACGAACGAACAAATCCCACTGCAGCCAACCAAATACAATCAACCACACCCTACGCCAGGGGTCCTCAGACTTACCCGGCTTTGGGCCGGTGCCCGTCGCGCCAATAGCACGGCGGGCTGGAGGGCAGGGGAGTGCGCGCCCGTGCGCATGTGCACACATACTTACTGGCGCGGTGGCGCGCTTCCAGGTCGGAAAAATCACCGAAAATCATTTGTGTGCATGCGTATGGGCCTCCCCCAACCCAGAAGTGCACCAGAAATGACCTCTTCTGGGTCGGGAGAGGCCCATACGCATGCACAGAAACGATTTTCGGCACTTTTTTCCGATCTGGAAGTGCGCTGCCGCGCTGCGCGCCGTAAGAGCAGGCGGTGGCAGCGGGCGGCGGGGGGCGTCGCGGGCCGCATCTGGCCCACGGACCGTAGTCTGGGGACCCCTGCCCTAGGCCATCCCAACCTCTTTCACCACCAAGGAAACATAACAAGTGAATAGAAAGAGAACCTACCCAAGTGATGCTGAACCAAGAACCCCACACATACACTAACCTGCCCAGAGTGGCTGGGGAAACCCAGCCAGATGAGCGGGGTATAAATAATAAATTTCTTCTTCTTAATTATTATTATTATCACTGCACAAATGCAGCACAATGGGTGGGTGGGAGATATAAATGAACTTAAGGAGCCAAAAGCTGTAGCAAATGCCACATACTCAGCTGTGGAATTAACGTTAAAACTTCAATTGGAAAAACTGGAACTCAGGTGGATTGGAATGCTGGATGGGTGGAAGGAAACACTCTTAAGCAAGAAAACCGAGGGATACACAATCATTCATGTGGGCAATTTCACAGGAGATATTCACCATGCAAAATACATTAGGTACCATCTCCATTATTATTATTAATTATTACCAGTATTATTTATTATTATTATTATTTATTACAGTGGTACCTCGACTTACGAAGGCGATCTGTTCCGCGGCACTCTTCAGAAGTCGAAAACTTTTTGAAGTCGAAGCATCCTTTTTGCACATGCGCAGACTGCATGTGCCGCTTCTGTGCATGCGCAGAACGCGCGCACGGCAAAAATACTTCCGGGTTAGCGGACTTCGGAAGTCGAAACCTTCTGAAGTCGAGGCATTCGTAAGTCGAGGTACCACTGTATTATTATTATTATTATTATTATTATTATTATTATTATTATTATTATCATCACATGTGAATTGGCCCGAATCCATCACACCCATACCACACATTTAACAAATACTTAGCTCTCCCAAAGAATCCTGGGAACTAGAGTTTGCCAAGGGTGCTGGGAATGGTAGCATTGCAAAGGGTAGACTACAGTTCCCAGGATTCTTTGGCAGAAGAAAAGTGTTTTAAATGAATGGTGTGGGCGTAGGAAACTGGGGAATCACGTTGAAACCCTTCTTTGCTTCCCTACCTAGACCTGTTGCATTCCTTGTGCTCTGGGAGCGATGCCAAAATGACGGAACTGAATCTATGGGATGAATGGTAAATGTCCACTGAGAATAAGAACAATGGCCAACCTCTTTTTAAAATTTATTTATTTAAAGGAAGAGTTAATATCATTCATGATCCATTCAGAATTTCTTGTGAAAACAGGATGCAGCGAAAGCCCTTTATATCAACAGTGGTTCTCCTTCTAAGGCTGGGAAGGTGGGGAAAAATGTAAAGTATAAACCCCATGGTGAATGTCACAGATGGAAAAGGTCGGGGTAGAAGAAGGCATAGCAAATGCATACAGTTGCTTTTTTTCTTGACAGGGATATGACAGTTTCAAGAAATATGAGTGAAAAAATAAATCTTTTCATGAACGAGGCTGCATCTCAAGGATCACCCTGGTGTCTGTACAACCTCAGCAACAGGAAGCTGAATTGCCAGCTAGGTTAATATCCTGTGTCTGATCAGTGTGTCATAATCAGTCTCTCAAGAGTAAAGATCCATTGTGTCAAGAGGCCACATTTACACCAAACTAGCTTGCTAAGCATCTTTAATGCTTTCAGGCAGTACAAGGGTGGAGGAGATAGAAAGCAGGCAAGAAATACGATTGCAAGTGGAAAGCTTCCTTCAAGATTGTACTCCCTTTTGTTATGTTGCTGTATCAGCTGCACAGCTAAGATTAAGATTCCATAATAAAGCTCATTTTCCTAGGATGTATATTAGTCACCCATAACAATTTGCCGAAGGTTGAAGCTTGGCAGACAAGGCTTCAGAGCAGGAATTAATTTTGGTAACACTTTATCATAAGTATTCTTTAATTAATGTTAAATGAAAATGAAATTCCTAAGAAATTACACACGGCCGTCAAGATCGGCACGCCGAGTTCATCATGATTAATGGCAGCTGAAATGAATATCAAGAGTAGAACTAATCGGGATTGGCCTTTTGTTAGAAAGTGTTCCCAGAAGTGTTTTGCCAGGGCTGGTGGTGAGACTATATTTAAAGAGACACTGTCAGGTACGAGCATGAAAAGTTAAAAATAAAAATGAGAATGTAAAGGATTATTACTCAAACGTAACACAGCAGAAGCTGTGTACATGAACTCATGGTACACAAGAATGTTTTGTCTTCACAGCAGACAATCCTCTGTAGCTCTGTCAGTGGAATATAGGTATGCGAACAACTCTCAGCACACCTAACAACTACATTTCCCAGGATTCTCTGGAGGAAGCCATGACGGTTTCAAATAGTTTGATACTACATTAAATGTATACTGCAGATGGGGCCCTATATATCTTTCCCTCAATCTTCCCTTTTCAGCCACTGTATTTCATTCCCCTTCTACCCAGTTTTCATTTTCCCCCTTTCGACAATCTGTCAGCATTACATGGGCATTAAGTGTGCTAAAAATCCTGGGAACTGGAGTTTCCAACATCAAAAAAACCAAGATCATGGCCACTGGTCCCATCACCTCCTGGCAAATAGAAGGGGAAGAAATGGAGGCAGTGAGAGATTTTACTTTCTTGGGCTCCTTGATCACTGCAGATGGTGACAGCAGTCCCGAAATTAAAAGACGCCTGCTTCTTGGGAGAAAAGCAATGACAAACCTAGACAGCATCTTAAAAAGCAGAGACATCACCTTGCCTACAAAGGTCCGTATAGTTAAAGCTATGGTTTTCCCAGTAGTGATGTATGGAAGTGAGAGGTGGACCATAAAGAAGGCTGATCGCCGAAGAATTGATGCTTTTGAATTGTGGTGCTGGAGGAGACTCTTGAGAGTCCCATGGACTGCAAGAAGATCAAACCTATCCATTCTGAAGGAAACCAGCCCTGAGTGCTCACTGGAAGGACAGATCGTGAAGCTGAGGCTCCAATACTTTGGCCACATCATGAGAAGAGAAGACTCCCTGGAAAAGACCCTGATGTTGGGAAAGATTGGGGGCACTAGGAGAAGGGGACGACAGAGGACGAGATGGTTGGATGGTGTTCTCGAAGCTACCAACATGAGTCTGACCAAACTGCGGGAGGCGGTGCAAGACAGGAGAGCCTGGCATGCTATGGTCCATGGGGTCACGAAGAGTCGGACACGACTAAACGACTAAACAACAACAACAACAACAACAAGTGTGCTAAATTCTCACTGGATTGTGTTTGTGGGTCCCCCTACTTTAGGGTTTTCCCCTGAATATATTTTTTGTGGTTTTGCAGATCTCCAGGTTCCCCCAAGTCTGCTGATACCTCCTCTTTGTGTTACTATTGCTGTTTTGGCAACATAAGCAATGACATTCAGAGATTAATTCAAATTAGATTACGAAATGGGACATTTTTGAATAGTGCCTGCACACACACACACACACACACACACACACACACACCAGCTTAATAGCCTGCCTCCTGTAGTAAGTATTAATGAAAAATCTTGACCATCTGAATACAAATTTTATCCTAGATCATAGCAGTGGTTTCTTAACTATTCATATACACCCCTGTATACCCATTTGCTATTATTTTCTTCAGCAGCGCCACAGGGCCCAATTTCCTCCCTGCAGACAAAAATGTGATAATTACTTTAAGCAACTTTCCAAATCTGGCAAAGAGATATAAAGTTAAACACAGACATACTGGTGCCAAAACAGAACAAGGAAGAAGAAGGGGTGGGAGGAAATCAGTGGATGGTTTGCAGGCATCGCACTTGTACAGTATAGTTCCTTGTAGCTTAGCTATGTGGGGAAAACAACTTTTCCTAGTGTGATTTATTTGTTTAAACCACATGCAGAAGAATCTAAAGCAATTTGATGCAGATGCAGAATCTGATTATTTTTTTTAAGATAAAAACAATTAACATGGAAAGAACCAAACAATATCCAGAACAAAAAAAGGGGGGGAATACGGTATGACCCTCTTCCACTACATGTATGTGTTGGATATCGAACCTAGGGACCAACAACCCTCAGGACCTCTGCCTGGTGATGGCAGGGATGGGGAAGTGTGCTCACCTCTTCTTCTTCCTCCTTCACCCAATGTTAATCGTGTGGAGAGACAAATATCCAAATAGGGATAATGGAGCGGATCAAATTGGAAACAGAGAAAGGTATTAGATCTTTGGGAGCAACAACGAAAGCAGGCTACTGGATAAAACAAGAATTCTAAAAAAACCAAGAATTCTAAAAAACCTGGTTTCATTACTTTTTATTAAGAAGTGTTATTAGTTCAGCTCTCTGGGCAGCTGTTATGAGTATGGGGCCTAAAACAAATTCTAAAAACAGGTTAAGGACTCCATTCAGTGTGAAGCCAGTTACAGATAGGTAGCCGTGTTGTATCTGAAGAAGTGTGCATGCACACGAAAGCTCATACCTATGACAAACTTAGTTGGTCTCTAAGGTGCTACTGGAAGGATTTTTTATTATTATTTTAGTGTGAAGCCAGTTTGAGAAACAACACATCAAACAGTAGTATGTGATAACAAAGTACAGGATACATATGCATTTTTGGATAACATGGATTGAAAATTAAAAAATAAATAAATAAAACAGAAACAGCAATATGATAGGATGCATTCCTAAATGACAGAGCCTATTACCTGCACTTTTCAGAAATGACTGAATTTTGTTGTTGTTGTTGTTGTTCTTACACACTTCCGTAGTTGAATGAATAGGTTTCTGCCATGGATGTTTTAGAATTGATCTGCTGTTGTTGTCTGTGTTGCTTTTAACTTTTTTTTAGATTTTTAAAATTGCATTTAGTACGTACCTTGTCTTGAAGAGTGTGTGCGGAAGGTGATTAACAAAACAAAACACACTTACTTGTGTATAAGATCTTACTTCTGAGTAAAAATAGCTTAATGAAAAGATTTATTTTAATAAAACATTCTAATAAGATATTATTCTAAGTAAAGTATTTTAAGGGGATGTTGTATGAGATGTATCCAGCTAAAGCATTACTAAAGAGTAGAAAGTTTGAAACAAGTTTTTCAGAGAAAGCTAGCTGAGCAATGAAATCAACTGATCAAATTAGTTGTGTCTAACAAAAATCCTATTAATTTCAAGGGGACTTATGTGTGGCTTTCTCTGAATTGGATCCAAATGGGGGGAATTGTATTTCCTAAAATGGAAAACACAGTGGCTTATCTCAAAAATTATTCCAAGAAAAGTAAGAAATTAGATCTGTTTGTTCCTTGGTGGAGATCTCCAAAATGCCCCAGCTCTTTTTTCTTTTCATGGAAAAGGGAAACAGTATCCTAGTGAGACTTGTCATTATAATTTATTTTCTGGAACAACCAACAACATCTAACATCCACATTCTCTTTACCACAGTACCACATTGCTGTATCTAATGTTCTATGGTGTGGAAAAAAGAGGATGAATGAGGATGTGCAAAGAATAAAGGAAGTAAAAAAAATAAATACAGGCCAATGTCCCTTCTTATATTGCATGTAAGAGTGCCAAGAAGACCAGCAGGAATGAAAGAGGATGCTGGGGGAGTGGAGGCTGGTAAGAGAGAGGAGGGGACGCATAGCACTGAGGGCTATAAGCTTTGCAGGAAGTGGGATCTGGGTTGTGAAGAAGTAGGCACATCTGGCATAAGAAGAGAAGGGAAAGAAAGTGCTGCTGAGCTCAGCTCCTGCTTGCAGGCTTTCCATAGGTATCTGGTTGGCCAATGTGAGAACAGGATGCTGGACTTGATGGGCCATTGGCCTGATCTAGCAGGCTTCTTCTTATGTTCTTAGATGTTTTGGGCAACAACTCCCATTCATTCTAGTCAACAACTAAAATAGGTGGGAGATAGATAAATGATGGTGGGCGTTTTCGTCCAAAGCTTCTAGAGTGTGCCACATCAGATCAAGTCCACCCCCCCCCGACTTTTATGTTCTGCAGTATCCCATGTGTCCTGGAAAACCGCCATGTAATTAAAACAAGTGACATCAATGAATTTGGGAGGATTTATCCCTAGTCTGCAGAAATGTCAAGATAACTCCACTACAGCTAGAACCTTGAATCTAGATCTTGATGCATAGCAGCTTATAGGTTTGGGCAGGGATGCAGAGCCTCCGAGATATTGTTGGACTTCAGTTCCCATCAGCCCCAACCAGCATGGCCAGTGGTCAGGATGATGAGAGTTGTAGTCCAGCAAACCTCAATGAGATTTGCTTCTGAGTTGACATACATAGGATTGCACTGTTAATTCAGTGCCTTTCCACAGGCCACATGCATGCAACTTCCATAAGTACAATCTAGAGAATTATCTCACATTTCACCTCGAAGTAGGGCTTGCCATAACTTATAGAAGCAGCGGATTAAATATAATCATATTGAACAAGGAGGCCTTTCCCCCTGAAGGTCCAGGGGCTATAAGCCAAGTTATCAGTCATTTATTTATTTCCTACTTTGCCGTTTTCAGAATAACAAAGCATAACAAATTTGGAGACTCTGTCATCATTTTAGGAACCATTGGGCCGAGGGGCTGCAAGCACTTCTAAGGCTTACAGCTTGCTTGCCAAAATAGTTCCATTTTTCTTCTTTCTTTACAAGTAGATTATTATTTGGGTTCCAAACGATAGGAAACATGAAAGGTAACAACAATTATCACACGTCCCTGGATGCATCAAAACTGTGTTTCTCCCTCAGTGCCGATATTATATAACACTGAATGATATCACAGTGCTGTTTCCCATTCATTCTTCCCTTACAAGGGCAATATTGTATGTTCAACAAGCTGTCAAAGATGCTAAAAATGGCCAGGGAGTAATTCTAACTGTAAGGTAGGTTCACCGTCCTGACTTGTCATAGGGGCTCAGCTGTTGGAAAGCAGCCTAAAAAATAGCAATTTAAAAGGAGGGGGGGGGAACGAGGACCTCAGGCTTTTGGTGAGGGCAGACATTAGCTCCTTTTAGGATTTAAAGCACCTCACACTTAATTGCAGGCTTGCTGCATTTGCTTGTAGGAGTAGTAAAAGCATGTAATTTGACCTAATCAGATCGGCACAGGAACTGGATGCTTAGTGCCAAGCAAGGCTGTGGAACCAAATGACAAATGTGATTGGGGGTGGGGTGGGGTGGGGGAGAGAAAATGTGGATTCCATTGCTGAAAAGCACAGGGTTCAAATCAAATCATTCTAAAACTGGACAGTTCTGAAAATGCAGAGAGCTAAGTGCTCTTAGAAAAATATTCCGGACATTTTGAAGGGGGGAAGAATCCACAGACATGTGCTGATTCAAAATCTGGCAAATTTGCTGCATTTGTGGAAGCTATTGATTTTCAACGAGAACACTCTATAGTGGTTTTACTTTAAGGATTTGTTGTAATGTTCACAAACAATGTTATGTGAACAATTTTGATCAGCACATAGAAAACGTGTTATATTAAGCCAAAGTTGCTCACATGATGCCGTACAGATGTTGAACTACAACTCCCATCATCCCCAGCCAGCTTAGCCAATGGCCAGGGATGATGGCAGTTGTAGTCCACTAACACTTGGAGGGCACCTCCTTGGTTATGCCTGTGTTGAGGCTATATCCTAAACACACTCAACAGGGAGTAAGCCCTATTGGACAGAGTGGAACTTACTTCTGAGTGAAGATGCATAGGGCTGTGATGTAAGTCGAATTTATTATTGTTGTTGCCATATCTTGGCCCATGTTTACTGAACGTATACATATGCGAAATATACTCCACAGTCTGGAATTTGTTCAGTGTCGGGTCACTTTCCTGATCCGTGGAAATATACAAAGGAGAAAATGTGTGATCATGCTGCATTTTTCAAGACTCCCTTACTGGAACAAGTATAATTAACCATTCAACTATACTCTCTTCTGGGATTGACACTAGAACAGGCTCTGATTGTCCCGGCGCATGAAATGTGAACAGATTAAGCACCCTATTAGAGAGAGAGGAGGTTTATCTGACAAAAAAACAATAATTCTGTTTGTATAAGCAATGAATGCACTATGGCTGAACTACAAATTTGTTAAGTCTCAGTAGTTGTGTAAACATTTGGCATCCTTCTTGGTGGATTTAAAATGGAACTCTGCACCCCTCCAGCCTGTAATTCTTTTTGAAGCTTCAGCAAAGCAAGCCATAAAAGAAGCAGAATGACTTGATTGGCCCTGTCACAGATGAAGCAGATAACGAAAGCAGTGTGTCAAAAGTGAATACAGATTAATCATATCGTCTTGGCAGCAGTCCCCAAAGGGCTCACTCTAAAGTAGCCTGGTTATGAAAACCTATCAAATAATAAATCCCTCTTTTGTTTGGTTTCATGGAACTTAAATGGTTTTGGATCAGGCTAGCCAAATGGGTCCCTCCTCCAACATGAATCTGCTTGCCCCATTTCCTGTCTTCTTCTGAGGTGTGGCTGGTGGCCATGAGAGAGGGGGCGGGGTTCTTAGTGATGAGTTAAACACAGAGTTCCCTGCCCTGGGAAATCAGGTTGACCCCTGCATTGTCTGCTTTTAGGTATCAGAGGAAAAAATTACTAGCCATGCATATTGCCTTCTCTTCAAAAGGGCTAGCCTAAGTGGGAGAGCATCTAAGCTCCCATCTCTCACTAGGGTAGGCATCTCTCAAGAGGGTTGGGGAAAGACTTGAAAGCTGCTGCCAGTCAGTGTAGACTATTCTGAGGTAAATGAACTACTGTAATGGCTTGACTCAGTATATGGTAGCAGCTTCCTCTGTTCGTCATAATTAGGATTGTTTTTTATAATGGTTGTTTTCTATCATAAGGGGTTCCCTCTTGGGAAAAGAATCCAAATATTTTTCTTTACTTAGAATCATAGAATCATAGAGTTGGAAGAGACCACAAGGGCCATCCAGTCCAACCCCCTGCCAAGCAGGAAACACCATCAAAGCATTCTTGACATATGCCTGTCAAGCCTCTGCTTAAAGACCTCCAAAGAAGGAGACTCCACTACACTCCTTGGTAGCAAATTCCACTGCTGAACAGCTCTTACTGTCAGGAAGTTCTTCCTAATGTTTAGGTGGAATCTTCTTTCTTGTACTTAATTACAGTATTGATTGTTCCAGTTCAGTATGGGATAGCTTTCCAGGGGTATTGATGTTTTTTAGGTCCGGATATTCTCATCTCTCTCTATAGATACACTTTGTTGATAATTTTGCATTTTTTTCCAATATCCATCAGTTACTTAATGTAGTCACAACCACTGTATAGCATCTGGTACCTGTAAGGATGAAGGACAATTTAAAGATGTTTTAAATAAAATAATCATAAGAAAATTCCACAGTGGTGAATGTTTTACCTTCAACAACTCCATCTCAACCATCAAGAAATGGTGAGAGCAAGGAATAGTTCCAGGCTAGCAATATTTCAAAGGCCAAGAGAACTTGATGACCCGATTCATCATAGTAATGCATGTTGGTCTCAATAACACCTTTTGTTAAATAATATAAATAATGTTTGAGTTATATTACATTTATTAGCTGAAGGCGCACATATAAAAGACTATTATCCTAGTAAAAGAAACACACTGGATTTCACTGTAATGTTTTGTTTTTGTTGGCTTACAACTTTCCAGACCCACCACACTTTTCCTCCAAAGAGGAATGGAAAAGTAGTTCAGAAAACTCTCAACTTTTTTGTAATATAGTTGCAACATTTTTCAATTGCGTGGGAGTTCCATTGTCACACCAGTTGAGCCCAGGCTACTACTTACACTTAAATGGCCCAAACGTGTAAGCTGCTTTACATAAAGATCTAGATTCAGGGTTCTGGCTGTAGTGGAGTTATTCTGACACTTCTACCTGCTATAGAATCAAGAGTCTGGTAGCAGAAAAGAGCTACTTTAAGGGCTTCTACAGTGGTGTCTAGTTCAAAAGAGTGCCTGTTGTGGAAAGCCCTAACCTCCTTGTCATCTCTTTCTTCCTCTTCAAGTTTACATTTTCTTTCTCTTCCAGTTTAGTGCTTCAGTGCTAAATCAGCCATGGGCAAAGCTGCCATCTGGACACAGCTTTTATTTCCATACACTAATTTCTTCCAGGTGTAATATAGGAATTACAACAAAACTCATAACCCATCTCTGAACAATCGATTTATTTCTGTAGAATTAAGTTCAATAGGACCTTCTCCCAAGTAGGTGTATATAGAAGTGCAGCCTTACAGAAGGTTTACAAGCAAGTCCCACTAAACTCAGTAGGATTTACTTGCATGGGGGGTTGGACATTAGATCATTGAAATGGTCCATGAAGAAAACTTTGCTTTGAAGTTTTTTGTTAGCTAACTGGCACATATGAGAATGTTAAAATAAAGTCATTCACACAGATTAACTAGAGATGTCAGAGAATTCTGGTGAAAACAAAAACAGGAGCAGAAATTGCTGTTTGTTTCATGTCCAGGATGGAAATTAGCGTGGTGAACACAATTTGTGTTTGCTATGTTGCTTTCACAATCAATATGTAATTGATTATGTTTTCTGCCATTTGCATGGTTTCCATAGCTTTGAGATGAATGGGGCAGAATAATGTAATGACAATGCAGTTTATATAATTAATTACATAGGTACATATGTTATGTAACTGGCCACAATAGCCAGCATTTTTGGCGGAAGGCAAACTGAATAGTGGAATAGAAACAGTGATGCAAGCAACAAATACAGAGTGGATCAGAAAGTGACGCTTTCTTACATCCCCACTCTTAAGATCATTAAAGGTGAGCATGTATTTGGAATCCATTTTTCCTTGGAAAGGCTTTATTGTGGGCCAGACATGTGACAGTAGAAGACTTGCCTTTAAATATGGCTCTGTTTTCAGATGAGGGTACTAAAGACCATCTGGTCCAGCGAAAGAGAAAACAGGATGGCCTATCTAAAGATTCAGCCTATTCAGCATGAGCAGGCATTAAGGTTTGCAGTGGAGATTTGCCTGGCCCTGCAAACGTGCAGAAAGGACGACTTTAGATTTCATTTGTAGGAGCAAAGTTCCTTCTCAGAGAGAAGGGCAATACAGTGTATATGACAGACATGTGGTATAAATTAAGAGCACCCACCTCCCTATCACTTTTAGTTTTATTATTCCTTTTTATGGGCTCTTATAAGGATAGGGAAATGGGTACTCACAGAACAAATGATTGCCATATGGATAATATAAAGCACCACAGAGTGTCATATCTTACCTTATATATCATTCAAAAGCCACCATGAAACCATACTATAAAGCTCCCAGAGTTTCTTGGGATTAACTGTCGTATAGCATCCTCTCTATAATTCTAATTTAATGAAAATTATCTTATTTTTAGAAACTGATTTCCTGTGCAGCAGACCTATAATGCATATAGGCACAGGACTGTAGAACAGCTAGAAAGATAATTAATTTAAGGCTTTCTTCCTTTTTTAAAAGGACTCCTTTCTGGATAAAACTTCAGTGCTATTATATGTGATTTATAACTAACAACCCCAGCCTATTCATGTGGTTTAGCTGCATAGCTCAAGCAATAGGCTGTCCTGCTGTGGACAGAGGGGGATGTTTTGCCTGGCAACCTGTTCACCCTGCTCCTTGCCACGTTAGAGCACTGAAGAAAGCCAGTCATAGAAATACCCTTTTATTTACTTGAATGCCACACATGGGGGTTATCCATAGTCTACTCACTCATACACTTCACTGCTATTAGCACAAACAAGCAAGCCTAAGTCACAGTTGGCCTGAGGTGAAGAACAAGAAGTGCTCCTACTACACATACAGAAACACATACAGGAGCCCTCTCACCAGATGACTCGACATTGGCAATGGGATGGCATCCTCCACCATTCCTATGAGGTGTGAAGAGCCTAAGTAGCATGCAGTAATAATACAATCATACAGTGAATGTGGCCAGTGTGGTGCCCTCCAGATGCAGTGAACTACAGCTCCCATCATTCCTTGCCAACGGTCATGCTGCCTGGGTCTGATGGGAATTGGAGTCCATCAACCTCAGGAGGGCACCCCGTTGCCTACCCCTGAAAGCTATGGAACAAATGATCTAAAACCAACAGATGCATTCGAGTCAAAGAGAAAATCTCCAAGCATAAATCATTCTCTAGACCCGTTTCTTCAAACAAACAAATATAAATTCTGTGCCTGGCTTTAGCTGTGACAAAGTCATCATGAATGATGCCATTGTGATTCAGCGATCAGAGGATTTGCCTGTCATTGTTCCAGAAGGATGAAGCAGTGAAACGTTCTTGATTTATAGTGGATCAGGGCCATTCTGATCCCTTTTAGACGACAGAAGGAATGTTCTCCACTGTTAGTGATAATCAGGGGCAAATACTGACTCGGTGAGTTGCAACATTTGAAAAACATCTATGAAGTATTTAGACATTTGCCTGAACACACAATAGTTAAAGAGGGGGCAGGGGCAAACATGGATGAAGCTCTACCCTCTCCCTCTCTCCATTCATATGTGCATGGACCTTACCATCTCCTGCTGAGCAAGAAAGGTCTGCTGGGTAGGAGTGGATCTACTATGAAACCCATTGAGGCTTAAGCTTCAGGGCCCCTAATCCAAGAGGAGCCCCAAATGTGGTCCACATTTCTTAATTTTTTTGGATCTAGTAGACCCAATCTGAGTCACACAACTCAAACTGATTTATTACCTTTGTGTATATATTTCAACAACCCTAAAGTTTGAAAATCAGTAGCTCAGATGTTGTAAAGGTATGGTGATCTGTATGGTGAGCTTCATCATCATCATCTTCATTATTGGTCATAAATGTATTAGTCACTTGTCACCCAAAGGGTCCCCAAGTGACTTAATATAAACAGTGTATGTATACACAAAAATACCCAGTGCTTTTTTTTTCTAAAAAATGTTTAGGGGTACTCTCATTTTGACTCAAGAAAATCACCATTTTATAGTTCAAATCAGGAAAAATAAATACATTAAATGGACAAAAGTACAAAGATTCACAAAATGTTTAGGGGTATGCGTACGTCTGTGTCCCCCCAGAAAAAGCACTGATTATATCATAGAAAAGAATATACTATTTTCATATGTTGTTGTTGTTGTTTAGTCGTTTAGTCATGTCCGACTCTTCGTGACCCCATGGACCAGAGCACGCCAGGCACTCCTGTCTTCCACTGCCTCTGAATCCTTACGGCCGGCATTTGGATTTGCCTTGCATTCATCTTTCTATGAAGAATTTTCTGCCTGGTTGTTTATAAAGGGGGCTGTGGTGACACATGACGTAAACAGACATACATTTTCCAGGACAGGAAGAAGAAATACTGAAGGAAATCAGAATCACACCAGAGCACCACAAATCATTTTAAGAAGTTATATGCCTTAAGGTGGATATATTTGCAGACTCTTTCCTAGACAAGCTTTTATTTGTGAGCTTAACTATACATTTCCTATTGGGAAGACTCCAACGAAGAGCCAAATGACATGTGATGCAGAAAAAATGTGATGGGAGCACCTCTTGTTTTTATTGCACTTTAAAGCAGCTACAGGGAGCTCTGAATTTATTGCAGCATTGCCCCTGAAGTAGGGAGGGGTTTACCCTTCTCACTGTGCCATTTTCCTGATCTCCCCAGCCCTGGGGAGTAGGCTATAGATATACAGATACCACTCTTTTTGTGATACAGGCAAAACCCTTTCCACAGTGGGCACACTAAAGTTTGCATTCATTTTATTTGTTCATAATGTAAGTATACATAACAGACCGCCCCCACACCCCGCAAGTGTCCCTAGTTTCCAGAAACAGTCCTAGATTTTCAGAAGTGGTTTCTGATTTGATCCCAGAACATCCCGCCTTTCCTTAGGATGTCCCTATTCTTATTGGAGAAATGTTGGAGGGTGTGGAGTTATGCAACCCTGAGCCAAGGAGATAAGTAACTATGTAACATTTAGAAGACATTTGAAGGCAGCACTGTACAGTATAGGGAAGTCTTTTTAAATGTTTAATGTTTTACTGTGTTTTTATATATGTTGGAAGCTGCCCAGAGTAGCTGGAGCAACCCAGTCAGATGGGTAGGGTATAAATATTGTTGTTGTTGTTGTTGTTGTTGTTGTTGTTCTTATTAAATAGGAACTTCCTATTTTCATTGAGCAATGTTGGTGGGTATGGCTTTAAGAGAGGATTGGACAAATTCATTGATTAGGCCATCAATGGTTGCTAGCTTTGGTAGCTATGCTCTGTCAGGGGCAGTAAGCTGGGAATCACAAGTGGAGAGACCACTATTATGCTCAGTATTGCTGTACACCAAATTTTGCTAAACTGATTGGAGAGATAGAGGCTTGACCTCAGTTGGCTCAAGACAGCCTTAGGTTGGGTTGGGTGGTCCAGAGGCATCCAACGCTGTTAGCAGGTGGGGAATAAGGCAGAAAGGTGCAAAATCCAGCAGGATACTCCTTTGCAAGCACATCCCCCACAGGGAAGACACTTGCAAAGAATCACCCCACGGGATTGCAATCCTGCACTCAGCAGCTGGTACCGGTACCTTGCACAGGCATCTCATTTGCCATTGTGAGAACAGGATGAAAAACTAAAAGGTAAAGGACCCCTGGACGGTTAAGTCCAGTCTAAGGCGACTATGGGGTACAGCACTCATCTTGCTTCAGGCCAAGGGAGCCAGCGTTTATCTACAGACAGCTTTCCAGGTCATTTGGCCAGCTTGACTAAACCTCTTCTGGTGCAATGGGACACCATGACAAGTGCCAGAGTGCACGGAAATGCCGTTTACCTACCCGCCACAGCAGTACCTATTTATCTACTTGTACTGGTGTGCTTTTGAACTGCTAGGTTGGCAGGAGCTGGGACAAAGCAACAGGAGCTCATCACCGGCACATGGAATTGAACCGCCAACCTTCTGATCGGCAAGCCCAGGAGGCTCAGTAGTTTAGACCACAGTGCTGTTGGCCATTGTGAGACAAGGATGAAGAACTAGGAGCAGGCGACAGGGAGGAGCAATTGATACCACTGAAACATACCAGAAAGGTGTGCCTGCCCAGTGCTAGCTTGCCCACCGGCTGCTCCTTTGCTGGACTAGGTGGGTCTTTGGTTTCATCCAGCAGGGCTCTTCTTGTGTTCTTATGTGCCTTTCTTCCATCATGGAATTTTAGGTGACATATTCTTGAACCTCAAAAGAGGTCTCACTGCAACAATTCTAGGCTGTCTGACTCAGAAGTCCTGGCTTTGGCTATCTTTCTTCTCTACTCCTCCAGGTAAAGCCTTACTGTGGCCAAGGAAAGCTTGCTTCTACCTCCTTTTCAGATTTACCCTGATTTTAAGGATCCCATAGCCTCAATTTCAGGTTATTATGAGTTACAAAGAAGTTGCTACAGCAAATGTCTTCTTCCTTCCTTCCTTCCTTCCTTCCTTCCTTCCTTCCTTCCTTCCTTCCTTCCTTCCTTCCTTTCTTTCTTTCTTCATAAAGTCTTGAATACATCCATGAACTGGCCTTTAACTCTCCCCCACAAATGAGTGAATACTCCCCTCCCCCGATGAAAAAAACCCCGAAAGGGTACCCCCCTCTCACACATAAAAAATAAAATTGGTTAGCACTATCCAAGCATATATATGTGCGTAGGTCATGAGTTTCTTTTTTTAGAAATGACACTGTATGTAATTTTTTCCTTAGCTCTTAGCAGATTCCTGACAACTTTATTTTTGTAGCCGACTTTCAGCAGATTCAGTGCACTGCAGTCTCCCTAAGTGTCAGGCTGTGGGTGGTCTGCTTCATTTTGAGTATCTCTAGCCAAATGTGAATAGAAAACAGCTTTTTGTTCCACAGACTTTTGGACTTTAACCTTAACTACTTACCAGGATATAATCACCCGCACATTCCCTATTGCCAGTACATAAGCTATTAGGCTGCCCAGTCTTGGAGCTGGAAAGAAGCAAGTCTCTCCCTGGTGGCTCATTTAATCGGCAACATCAGAGCACAAAGGTAGCTCATCATTTTTTATTCCAATGATGACTTGCATCTTTCGCATGGATAGAACAGCCACAGATTGTTTCTTTTACTGCAATGAGATTGTTATAGGAAGAGTCATTTCCGTGTAGCTAGAAGGCCAACTCTTCTTCCGTTTTACAGAGCATTAAGCAAACAGAAAATAGTTTAATGGGTTTAGCACGGGCGTATTTTGAAACTTTTGCATATTATGGGAGTGTTTAGAAAACACAAGGAGGAAGACTGAATCCCAAAAGCACTCTTTCTGGACCTGAAGCTAGTATTGAAAGTTAGGAAGATTCCGGTTTAGACAGTTCTGGTTTTGTTTGTTTGTTTGTTTGTTTGTTTTTATTAAAAAGGAGGTGCTGGTGATCCTATATTGATAAAAGTGTCACAGATGCCAGCACAAAATGGCTGCCATGGACAGCAAAAAAAGAGAGGCACCAGTACTCTGTATTGGTGAGCACTGTCACAAAATACAAAAGCCCTGATTTATGAAGGAAGAAGTGGGACCAAGAACAGAGGCATCTGGTGCCTCTCAAAAGAACTGAAATGTTCTGACCCTGGTTGTTCCAAGCTCCAACCCTGTGTCTCTTGCATTCACCGTGTCCCTTTCACTTGCTCTACCTCCCATTCTGGCCACTTAAGCTTCTGCAGTTAGGGCCGTCTCTAGGCCCAGGTCCGGTGGCGCGGGGCGCCAAGGTGCCAGGACACCAGGGGCCCCGCTGCGCCTGCTGCGCCCACTGCGCCCGCTGAGAGGCACGACGGAGGCCGCCCCAGGCGCGCCTCTCAGCTGTTCAGCGGCTTCAGGCCGCTCTCCGGAGGCGCGTGGGCCTGGGGCTGCCTCCGCCGTGCGCAGGGGCATCGCAACAGGGGCGGACAGCGCCCCCTGGCCCAGGACCGGCCCTACAACCAGGTTGGGTTGTGCAGGGTTCCGGCCCTCCAGGCGGCAGTTGCGCTGCGCCCGCCTGCCTGCCTGCCGTGCTGGGAAACGGGGCAGGGCGGGGGCGCCGGAGGGATCCATCACACCACGGCGCCAGGGCGCCAGGTATGCTTAAGACGGCCCTGTCTGCAGTAATTCAAGGGGACTGTGGAACTGACCCATATGGACATTTCCCAACAGATTTCATTTGTTCTCATTTAAAGTTGGTTATGGGGGTGGGGGCCCCCGGGAGGATTCCATGCTCTGTTGTTCTGATTTTACAATTTGTTCTACAAATGAATCTGGGTTATGGTATCTCACTCATTTTGCAGTTCCATCCTCTGCATCTTCTGTTCTACAATGTGATGAGATTCAGCCAGTCATACCCTCACACATTGCCAGAGAATAATGAAGATATAACGCCTACCTCTTTTTGTAATGTATTGGGAACTAGAAAATGCTAAACATGGATGTTTTACAAATTCCCCCAAAGGTGATCAAAATGAGTGTTAATTTTTTCCTGTCCTAAAAAGGCAATCCATTTGTATGTTAAAAGGAACAAGAGGATGAAAATCAATTTGAACATTGCGATATTGATGGTTTTCTTGACTGAGCCTCCAAGTCAATGAAACAACAAAGAATGTAACCTGGCTAAATGATAGGAATGTCTCCCATTTGATCCCAGTATTTGTGCTTCCCTGTGGTGTACCCTGTTTGCAGTATACCAGGGTACTCAGTTTCTCATAATTACATAGATGCAATTTGTAGCTCCCCAAGGAGCTCTGAGAAGGAGATGAAGGGCACTGGGTTAAATCCTATTTTACTAGGCAACCTGGTTTCTGTTATAAAGATTTGGGGCACATGAGATTTGGATAGAAGCTGGCCTAGTAGCGAAGGCAAGAGGCTTGGCATTAAAAAGCCTCCAGCTTCTACTTTGCTTTGTAACAGACTCACTGTAGCTCCTGTTTCCCCTGTCTGCCTTTAGGTTTCAGCCTTCTGTGTTTTCAGAGACCAAGGGAAAGGACATTTATAGTGCAATCTCATGCAGGTTTACTTGGAAATAGGTTTATTAGGTTTTAGGGTGACCAGCCGGGGGGGGGGGGAAGTAGCATTGGATTCTGCACAGAGGAAAAGGCCAGGTCTTTTGTGTTTCCTTTACAGCTCTAGTCCCACACATGCTCATGACTAGGGGAGGAGATATGCTCCTTTCCGTTCACCTTCCCAAAGGTACTTTAGGTCTGATGGCAAAATATCATTTGTACTTGGTGATCTCTTTATTATTGTTGTTCTTGTTTATTAAATTTGTATACTACCTTTCATCTATAGATCACAGGGCAGTTTGCAACATAAAATAACAATATGAAGAAAGAACAAAAACAAACCAATAATCCTCCCTCCCACAACACATTTCAAAGGGCATTGAATGTCAATCAGCCAAAGGCCTGGTTGAAGAGGAACGTTTTTGCCTGGTGCCTAAAGGTGTATAATGAAGGTGCTAGGCAAACCTCCCTGGGGAGAGCATTCCACAGACGGGGAGCCACTGCAGAGAAGGCCCGTTCTTGTGTTGCCACCCTCTGGATCTCCCATCGAAGAGACACATAAAGAAGGACCTCAGAGGATGATCTCAGGGTCTGGGTAGTTTCATATGGAGGTATTTCGGTACTAATGCGTTTAAGGCTTTATTGGCAAAAAACAGCACTTTGAATTGGGCCCAGAAACTAATTGGCAGCTGGTACAGTCAGACCAGGATCAGTGTAATATGCTTAAACCGTCTTGCCCCAGTGAGCAACCTGGCCACTGAATTCTGCACTAGCTGAAGTTTATGAACCATCTTCTTCAGCAGCCCTGTGTTATGCAAAGCCCCAAAGAAGCAGAATCTGCCAAGCTAAGTGTCCTACCTAGTTTGACCACTTCATCAATCCCTTTAATTTCTACAGAATCCACTCTTGCAGCTATAAAATCACAGAATTGAAAGCAACCCCCCAAACTCATTTAGCCTAACAACAAACTTATTACAATACCTTTTAGATCAATGACAAATTATTGCATATGAACAGCATTTTTATGGTTGGATCAATTTTAAAATGTTGGCTTTTATCTTTTAGGACACTTTGTGGAAGGGGAGAGTGGGGTGACACACACACACACACACACACACACACACACACACACACACACATCATGGGTTGGTTCATCTGTTGACAAAACCAGCGTGGTTGCAACTGTTAAACCAAATTTTCACTCTCATTTCCTCTGTTTCAGTAAGAACATTAGGAATAGGACAGGCATTTCTGAGCATCTTTGTCATCTGGTTCCAAATTTTAGAAACCTTTTGAGAAACCTTGCATTTTAAGAGGGCTAATTCACACCTTGTTGAAATGTACAACTTTGGCAGCCTCTGAATAAGCCCTACCCTGTATGCATGCTGGAGAAATGGAAACATTTTGTAAAGGCAAATATTTTGCCATTCATAACAACCTTCTGTTTCCAGTTTAATTAAAGTGGTGGGGCAGCACCAGAAACATACATAACCTGCATGCAAGATGACGCATAACTGCGCGTTCTGCGTCCAGGGATCAAGTGTGCATTCTTCAAGGCCCTGCATCACATAGAGCCATAAAGTATGTTTTCCTTTCACTCTCATATCTGAATGTTGTTAAGGGCAGGAAAGCCAAATAGCCATCTATGGAGTTAGTAACATAAACCTCCAATCTGGAAATTAGAAAGCAATTTCTCAAGGAGGGCGCCTGGGAGGGACCGTATTTCATAGGCACAGCTTGGGCTCTTTTGAACTGTCCCATTGTCTGGGTAAAGCAGTACTGGAAAGTGTCACTCACAACAGCGTAAATCACTTCTGGATAACTCCGCTCCTAGTCGGGTTAAGAAAGCTGTTTATTGTTTTCTAGGGAATGCTTTTGGGACCTACCATAGCTAAATCAAAGGAAATGTATGGCGTTCAGCTCAATGTTATCGTTAAACAAAAATTCTGTTTAAAGCAAAACTATAAATTTGTAACTGCTTTGCAAGAGGTCGACATTTACACTTGTGGCCTTAGAGCACTTAAAAACAATTTCAAGGTTAGCTTACAGAGGCAGGGAAAAGAGACTGTGTCTATATGCCTGTTCGGGTCTCATCTGTCCCTCATCTGGGTCTGTTTTCAAAACTATCCTGCCATTCGTTTTTGGTTTTGAAAAATTCCACCTGGTTGTGGCTTTCCTTCCCTCGTGAAAAGGCTTAGTTGAGACTGTGACTTAAACTTGGACTCAGCCCTGGATCAGGGAGAGTTGCTGACTCCACCCCTCCATCTATAAGAAGTCTCTGCAGAAGAAGAGCAACCCTTTATGTCCTGAGCAGAGCCTGTTTCTGAGCAGTGAGCTGATCTGCCAACAATAAGTGCCAGTACAATGTTCCATATCCACAGCGATAGATACGTTACTACCCTGTAAAATGTGTGCGGAAATCAAACACGCACAGGCAGAACTGCAACTGGTATCACCCATGACAGATACATTGCAGCATAAATGAGTTGGTTTGCAAGGCCACTAGGATCCCCTCAAACTATACCATCAAAGTACAGGAAGTACAGCTCTGGGCCTTTCATTTCATGATGTCAGTGGCATTAAGGTTGATGAAAATTTAGTCAATATAAGTGTTCTTGCATTTAATCAGCTTACTAGCCAATTAAAAAGAAAGAAAGAAATTAAGTTAAGTAATCAATCCTGGCTTTATACAAATAATGGCTTCTTGGAGACGTGGAACCAGTAAATATATAGGCATCCCCCATGTTTATTTATTTGCTCCCCAAAGTTTTCTTTTGACAAACTGGTTTTTATAGATTTTTGAAGTGCTTCCGTCTGTAGTCCAGAAATGCTGAAACAAGCACTCAAAACATGACTTGATATTAATATTGAAAGGTGAGGTATAAATTCTAAAAACAAACGAATATCTCCTATTTTCCATTACATTTATTTCAATTAGCAAGCTACAAGATTAGGAGCCAATGCTACAGAAGCAGTAGGGGGGGAATTCCTCCTTTTGCTCCCAAGAAAATAATTGTCTGTATGTATACTACCTTACAGAGTGACTTAAATTTGGAAACACAACATAGAATAAACTTAAGCATTTTTCATCTTGTAGACCACTTAGGGATTTTCTCTTGTAAACCACTTGGAGGTTCTACTGTGCTCATGCTGAATATAAATTTTGATTATAATAATAATAAATAAATCCCCCCTTAATTCCCCCCCCCCCAGTTTTTAAGAAAGTTTTTACAGAAATACAAATCCAGCATTTCCTCAATAAACATGTATGTTTTGACTTCCTCCCACCCCTTTTGTGGTGTCTTTTTTTTATAAAAAAAATCATAACCCTGCATTTCCTTCATTACTCTAATTATTAATTACTCCCATGTTTCTTCTAGTTTTCCCAGTAGTGATGTATGGAAGTGAGAGCTGGACCATAAAGAAGACTGATCGCCGAAGAATTGATGCTTCTGAATTATGCTGCTGGAGGAGACTCTTGAGAGTCCCATGGACTGCAAGAAGATCAAACCTATCCATTCTTAAGGAAATCAGCCCTGAGTGCTCACTGGAAGGACAGATCCTGAAGCTGAGACTCCAATACTTTGGCCAACTAATGAGAAGAGAAGACTCCCTGGAAAAGACCCTGATGTTGGGAAAGACTGAGGGCACAAGGAGAAGGGGACGACAGAGGACGAGATGGTTGGACAGTATTCTCAAAGCTAACTTGAGTTTGACCAAACTACGGGAGGCGGTGGAAGACAGGAGTGCCTGGCGTGCTCTGGTCCATTGGGTCCTGAGGAGTCGGACACGACTAAAGGACTAAACAACAATAGTTTTCCTCTAACATTTATTTTAACTGCTTGGTTTTAAGTTAATCCTGCAAATGAACTTATATGTGTACAAAAAAAAAATTCAAATAGTCCACACATTTTGCCCCCCCCCCCCTGGTTTCTTATTGCTCCTGTAAGTTTTGTCATTTTGGCATAGTCCATCAATTTATGGTACAGAATCTTCTTTCCAGATTCTGAATAAATTCCAGAATTATATATATATATATATATATATATATATATATATATATATATATATAATATATATATATAATATATATACAGTAGAAGTGAATATTTACAGAGACCTCCTGGTGTATTCAGTGCTCCAAAATTAAGAGACAGTGTATTTATTTGTGCTTTTACCATGTAACATTCAAACATTCATACTGAGCAACAAAGTATTAAATGATAAATTAGGTTCCATCATTTGGGGGAAGTCTTAAGGGGAGCAGTAGCACATTGCAGGACCTTCTCTGTGGTGGCTCCCTCTCTCTGGTGAAACCTCCTCTCTGATGTGCCTCCAGTGTCAACATTGTCATTGGCATCTGAAGGCCCTTTAACTCAGCCTTTGGGAGGCAAGTGAGGTTTAATGAGCTATTTGGGTAGGTTTATATATCGCCTGTATAGTGTTTTTGTTGCATATTTTACTGAAATGTTTGGTTTATTGTACTTTTTTTTAAAAAAAACAACCCTAATGCTTTCCCACCCTGGGACCATTAGGTATATAGCAAACTTTAAATATGACAAATGAATCAAATAAGTATAAAACTATTAGGAAACTTGTTCACACCTTACGTTGAAAGCATGCCTCTGTGGATGCTGATCAATTTATGGGCTGCAGGACCAGAGATGGCTGATTGGGAATTGCTCTGAATTTGGTGAATGGGGAATAAATGCCTCTCCACTTAAGGATATGTAACAGCGGGGCAGCATGAAACTCATCTGGGCCAACTGCTGCAGCCCAAGAGGGGAGGAAGGCCTGTATTCTGCCAAGTCAACAAACTGCCCTCCCTCCCACCTTTCCCTGCAAGCTGCATTGCACCCAGGCATAGGGGGGGGGGTTAATTTTGCTTGCATTTTTAACAGGAAACTACACTTCTTGAGCCAATGCACAGCTCAAGCCCCAACTGTTCTTCACATTTCACACTTTTAGTGGTGCAGTTCTCCAACCAAATTGTGTGTACAAAAGTGCATATATGAGGGGACGTGTGCATTAAAATGTCTATATTCATGAAAATAACCTATAAAAAGCATTGCATAATGGGGACAGGGCTTGCAAAAAATGTTAATCAGAACTGCATGGGAAAAAGTTGTTTATTAGGAGAAAGTCATACTAAATGCTGATGAATTATCATGAGGGTTTGTGGGGAGGGGGTTGTGGAGAGATTCACAAATTGCTGCGGAAATTAGGAGAACTGAATATTATTAGAGAAATGAGAAATTGAGAGGCACCTGCTATAGCTCACTCCTTTTTACAGATCACAGAGGAACCCCCTTTGTCCTTTGGCAGGAAAATGAACACTTAGTTGAGATCTATCATTGTTTTGCAGCCCCAATTACATGCCTCTCATGTAATAAGGGGAAGTAGGAGGTTGGGGCTGTCCAGCCTGTTCATTCTGTTGTGTCATCCCTGTTGCCATCCACATATTGGGTGCACAATGTCTTCAGGGGATACTCATTCCATAGTTGTTCCATACACATGGAATCAGAGTTCTAAATCTGCATAATCAGGGTTCTGTGTAGCACAGGGAGCCTACACAAGAAGAGAAAATTCTCTGATATGAACATTCAGCACCCTACATGTGGACAGTGAAAGGGGACAAGACCATTGGACAACTACTGGTAACCAATGGTAATCAGTGAACCAGTAATAAGGAAGGAATTGGGTAATAATAGTAATTTATATATTAGTTTTTGTTCAAAAGTGCAGTGTTTAAAATCTGTACTCTTCCAGTCTTGTCTTACCCTCCCTTTTACCATACATTTTGATTCCTGAGCTTGTAAGAATGACAGTGAGGACGGTGAGAATTAGGAGCTTATAAATTAATTACAAGCACTAGCATATTCAATCCCATAAGGCTCTTCCAGCAATGAAAGGAATAAAGTTGTTCCACAAATTCAGAATCAAATATGCTAACAGAGAAGACCTGGCACAGTTTAATTACAGTTGTTAAGAAAACCGCAAATCAATAATGTGCTGGAAGGTATATGAAACATTTTTCTCTCATCCCACATGAGAAGCAAAGATGACAAGACTGTACAGGCCTACCAAAGGCATTACATTTTATATGCATCAGAAATGAAAGGGCTTAAAACATTTTTTTAAAAATATTACCTACTCCTTTTGAAAAAAAAGGAGGCAGAGCAATAAAAGGGTTTGTCCAAACAAGCTTTGAATAATGAGATACTGCTCCAAAAATCTTTCAGCAGCCCTGTAATGTGAATGAAAATATGAAGCACTTTGGAGCAAAGCGCAAGCTGAAAACTAAAGTACAAACACAAGAATTCTAATATCGCAAGAATGTGTTTGCCTGGGTGAAATGGATCAGGAACGAAAAATGGTCTTGAATCGCCTGAAATGACAGTTCTGGAAACATCGCATAATGTTCCCTGAGAATAAGTCCCACTTGAACTCAGTGGGGATTACTTCTAAGTAGACATGGGCAGGACTGCACTGCATGTGGGTTCCCTCCATGTGACCCATCCTGCTGTAAAATGACCACATGGAGGAAGTACATCCAAACCTGCAGATCCTTCTGCGTTTTTGGTGAGGGAAGTTGAACAGTGAGATTCTTCCTTAAGGAAGAAGGCACCACGTGGAAGCTTGACTCTGGAGGAAGGTCAAAGAAGAGTAGTCCTCCCAGCTTTTCAATCAACCATTGTAGAAGGTGATATTGCTTATTTCCATTGTGTAAAAAGCATCCAAACTCTTGTAAAGTGTGCAAAGAGCAGGGTGAACCACTTGCTTTGGTCTGTTGGCAACCTTAGCAGGCCGATGAGTAAAGGGTGGTGCAGTGGGAATCCTGCCAAGGCTGAAGAAGCATCTCCTCAAAGTTTCATGCAGTAGTTGCTTTCTTTGCTTCCAGCTTGGGACACAAGCCAGTGTCCCAACTCACTTGATATCAAGATCATCATAGAGATCCTACCACATTCTCCTGTTTTCAAGGGAATACAAATTTGGGTTCTACTTGTTGCAATGTCAGTTCTAGGTTTCATTATCAGTGGCATAGCTGCCAAGTTATCCCTTTTTTTAAGGGATTTTCCCTTATGCTGAATAGGCTTCCTCGTGAGAAAAGGGAAAACTTGGCAGCTATGATCAGTGGGCCCTAATGGGCTTACCTAGCAGAGTTGGTAGTGCTTCCAGTAGATTTGGGTGTCCGGGGCTACAGCAGCAACACACATTTAACACACTATTATGCCACAAAGAATCCCGGGAGCTGTCATTTGTTAAGAGTGCTGAGAATATTTGGGAGATCTGTATCCCACCCACCCCCTCTAAAAAGTTCCCTCAGAAGAGGGACGGATTGTTAAACCACTCTCAGAACTTTAACAGTGAAGGAACTAGGTATTTAATTACTCTTAGCACCCATGACTGTTGAAGTGGTATAACTCTGAGTACAACTTAGTTGGATATAAACTGAAATATTTAGGGATTAAAGATTTGGGCTGCCTTGTGTTAAAAGAGAGAGAGTGAGTCCATCTTATTTTTTAGAAAAATGACAAAGGACATGTTGTTTGTACAATCTGTGTGGATTCCAAAGCTTAGAATATAATTCTTAGAAACATGGTCGTTTCCAGTGGTTAATGACCTGCTAGTCTGCGAACCATCAGGAGGGGAAGCCAAAGGTTGTTAACACTTTAGGAAGCACAGCCGTTGCTAATAACTGTAATGAGCCATATCTTAAGCTTGCTATTACCAAACCGTAGATAAGGGCAACATGGTGAGACCATTTGACCCAGGGTGGACAATTAAAATGGACTAAAGAAAAAGTACTGAGGAGAGCTACAACCATTCCAGGAATGGTGTTCATGCCTCACATGCTGTAGATAAGCCAACCTACATTGCAATGTTGAACACTTAGAAAACAAAGGAAAATGCTGGGGAAGCAGAACAAAATAATACAGTACACACAATCTGAGAAGGAAAAATGAGCTGACACTGACTGCAGTATATGGACATTTGGAACGGGGACAACCAACTTTTGTATTGTTCTCCAAGCAGTGCTCTGGAAATGTATATGCTTTGGCACTGAAACTGACCATGTGGTCAAGCCCGATAAGAAAGCCATTGCTGTCTGCCAGGCAGGGCGTCCCAATTGTGGAGCATGTGTGTTACTGCACAGCATTTATGCATTACCGACAAAGTCAAAAAGAGAGTTCAAGATTAAAAGTGTGGAATTTCTATACTTCATACCATTTTCCCTTAGAATAAAACTGTGGTCACACTGCTTATCATACAATGATTACAAGAACCGGAGATTAATGCCAAGTAAGTATCTCTTGATTTACCACATTGGGACTGTGGTTTGGATGTTTCTAGACCCAAAAACTCATGATGAAAAAAAACCCTATTATATTACTATTATATTACTATATTACACTTCCTCTTTTCACATTCCTTTCATATCTGTCGCCATTCCCTTCCTATTTAACTGAAGCCCTGCTTTTGACAACTTTTCTCCCTTGTGCACCTCCTCTATAATTGTGTGTGTGTGTGTGTGTGTGTTAATGTTTGTGTGGTTTAAAATGTGATTGCACCTGTGAATCTATTCATGAAACCACTGAGCTTCTTCAAATGCGGTCACCAGCTGCATGAGGGAAATGGGATCACGCTCCTTGGCCGCACCCCTGGACCATAGCTGTCAAGTTTTGCCTTTTCTCATGAGGAAGCCTATTCAGCACAAGGGAATTTCCCTTTAAAAAAGGGAGAACTTGACAGCTATGCCCTGGACACAAATGCAGTTGCTCCCTATATTCCTAGTGGCAGAACACACAGACCCAGTTTGATCTGAAGAGGCAGTATTCATAGATAAGTGCTAACATGGGACCCTAACTGGCCAAAATGACCACTCCAACTGAATTTCTATGTGTGCACATTTGTATGTGGATAGAGAGTGTGCATCTTGTCACTAGGAGCATGGCTAGTGGGCACAATCACATTCTCCCCATAGGTTCCATGAATATTGCAAGGGGCGTTTTCAGGATGCCAGCCATGTTAATTTCATCAGCAAATGAGTTTTGGTGGAAGCTAATCTTAGCCCATCCACAATTCTGGCACTATCTCCTCTATTTCATGCCACCATTGCTTTACATAAAGAGCCTCTATGTAGCTATTGTGGGAAAGCATGAATGGTTGCATGGTCCCACCACAACTTAGATATGTCACAGCGGTTATGAGACCATTCTTTTTAAAAAATAAGTGGGTAAGGCTATGCAGAGCACCCATGCTTGGAGCCATGTCACAATGTATTGTGTTGTTGTGATGGAGTATGCCAGCATTCATTTTCTCCACCCTTACCTATAGAGGGTGCCATATTAAAGTGTGAGAAGTAGCGTTTCTCTAACAAACTCTTGTCCAGCTGCATTCCCTAATAGATGTTATCAAATTTACAGGGATATTCGTGCATAGAAGTGCACAGGTGCGACGTCTCAGATTCAGTACGGGTGAATTAAAAACGCTAAACTTGGAGACTACAAGGAACCAGCACAAAAATAATAATCACAAAGATTAGCCCAAGGACAGTGGGAGACAAAAGTTAAACGAAATGCAAGGCAAACGTGTGTCCCTCATGTTTAGCTGGGGAACACTTTGATTAATTGCATGGAATGGCTAAGCAGCTTGGTGCCTCCTTTGTTCCTACAAATGATAGCTATTCCAGAGGTCATGGCTGTCTAATTACCAAGTTTTTTTTTTTTTGAGAAAAAGAATATATTTTTAAGCACCAAGAAAAGCCATCCATCCTTCCACTGCCATATTGTTGTTATCTACATGTTTTTTTTGTTGACTGTCACCAAATGGTCTCTTTTGTCTTGCTCCACTACACCACCTCCATGCCCAAACATGGCTATGTTCCTCACTAACTCCTAATGATTTTCACTCTGGGGTCATCTAGTGCACATGAATTAAAAGATCACTAGCCCATAAACGCTCACTGATTAAAATCAATACAATCTGCTTCCTCATGTTCAAACTGCACCCCACTTTTTATCTTATGTTGACACCTACCTTTCACCCCTAGATTCCCACCTCTCCACCCTTCCTTGAACCCCTGCAGGGACGCGGGTGGCGCTGTGGTCTAAACCACTGAGCCTCTTGGGCTTGCTGATCGGAAGGATGGCAGTTCAAATCCCTGCGACGGGGTGAACTCCTGTTGTTCTGTCCCAGCTCCTGCCAACCTAGCAGTTTGAAAGCAAGCCAGTGCAAGTAGATAAAGAGGTACTGCTGCAGCAGGAAGGTAAACGGCATTTCCGTGTGCTCGGGTTTCCGTCACAGTGTTTCGTTGCACCAGAAGCGGTTTGGTCATGCTGGCCACATGACCTGGAAAGCTGCCTGTGAACAAACGGCGGCTCCCTCGGCCGGTAAAGCGAGATGGGAGTCACACTCCATAGTTACCTTTGACTGGACTTAACTGTCCAGGGGTCCTTTACCTTTACCTTTTACCTGAACCCTGTGCCTCCCCCAAACCACTTCGGAGTTCACAGGGGGAGGAAAGAGAAGATTGTTCCCCCTGGCAAGCAGTAATGCTTGGGCTGATGGAACTCTCTTCTTAGTACTGCATGAAATTCCACCCTGAATATTTACTATTGCTCTGCTTTTTGTTTTCTGTGTTTTGCAAATTGAATGGCTCTTCTTTTTTAATTTAGAGACAGCCCAGAGCAAAGTTCTGCAGGGTTAGGAATAAATTTCTTTTTCTACCCCCAATCAGACTTTGTGCATTGTTTTAATTTGAGAACTTCTCTTCAGCAAATGGAAAATAGATGCTCTTGACTGTATAGAAATCAAACCAACATTTTAAAAGACAGGATGCCAAAAAGAGTTTTTCAGTTTAAAACTGACAACTGGTGATTGTAAATATAGGTTGTTTTTTTTAAAAAAAGTGAAGAGATAATTTTATATAGTTATTTTTTTTAAAAAAAAACATTTACTACAATGAGCTGAAAAACAAACATTTTGTTGCTGTTGATGCAGAAAGCAACATTCAGCATTTAGATGAAAATAAAGCATATTTTTCCCCTGACTGTGCATCTTTGAGGTTTGTATAACTACACATTCCTGCATTTTTCATTCTTTTATTGTGTGGAAAGTTACAACTCCAGACATGGAAAAAGCAACAATATTTATAGCTTTCGGAACTTGTTCCAGCTTTATTGCTTCAGCTTTTGTCATAATAGGATTATGCACCATATAAAAACAAAATAAAGAACAGATTACTGAATATAAAGCAAATAGATAAAGTATTACATTAATATGCATTATATGGCATCCTATTATCCCACAAGATGCATGCATTCACCGCTTAACGAAGCAAGCGTGGAACCAATGGGAACTCAGCAAACATCATAATAAGATGTTTATTATCCAATATTATCCGGCATCAGAATCCAGAAATGCTACTGAAATGTCCAAAGTGTGTTTTCCTCATACAGAATTTATTGAGCCTATTGACAATGTGAAATAGATGTTACTGAAGTACAGGATGGCTTATTTTTTGCTCTCCTTGCCCACCCTCTCCCCCACCCCTGCAACAACCACAAATTTGTATAAGCCCACAGGAAAGTTTCAGGTTTTGTATTGTGGAACATTAATTTTTTAAAAAAAAATGAAACAAAACCTTGTTGGTGCAACATTCTTGGTGTTATAACTCCCATGCACCCCATTTTATGCTTCTATCCAGTGCTCCATACTGATGAGTACTCCAGTACACCTTGGAAAATACTCACTAGTACAGAGTACTGTCACCTCATATTTGTGTGTGTGTGTGTGCGCGCGCCCATGGTAGCCATTTTGTGCTGCCACCCAGAGCACATTTGCCAATATATTAATATCAGCGCACAGCGCGGCTGCTGGGGACACCGCTCCACGGCAGGTGGGCGCCCTGCGCCACCCAGCCTGGCCGTAGGGCCGGCCCTGTTCCTGGCACTGTTCAAATCTTCAATGCAGCGTTGATTCTGCCATTTCTGACTGCACCCCACCCTCCTCTCATTGATCTCAGGTATGTGACTACTTACAACCACTCTAATCCACTTTGCCCAACAAGATAGAATTACCAAGCATATTGAAATCAATGCTTGCTGACAGGACCTACATGCTTTCTGCAAAGGTAAGTCCTGTCTCACTAACTGCATAGAGTTCTTGAAGATTGTCACAGGTGATCCAGCTGACCTTATGTAAAGCCTTTTGACAAAGTAGCTCCCTGGGGTCTCTTGAGCACTCATGGAATAAGAGGATAGGTCTTCTTATTGATCAGAAACTAGTTAAGGAACTGGAGGCAAAGCACAGAAATAAATTGACAATTCTCCTAATGGAGGGATGTAGACAGTAGAGTCTCCCCCAATGATCAGTATTGAGACCAGTGTTTGCTGACTTGTTCAGAAATGACCTGGCATTAAAGGTGAACACTGAGGTAGCCAAGGTTGCAATGATTGTTCAAGAAATGACCTGGCATTAAAGGTGAACACTGAGGTAGCCAAGGTTGCAATGATTGTTCAATGTGGTGAAAACAAAAAGGGATTCTGAGGAGCACCAAAATGTTCCAACCCAACTGGGTGAACGGGCAGTAAAATAACAAATACATAATGCAAGGACTTGGGTTCATCCAGTAAAGCTGAATGCTAGAAAATTCAGGACAAACAAAATATTTTTAAAAAAATTCCTTCAGTAGCACCTTAAAGACCAACTAAGTTTTTATTTTGGTATGAGCTTTCGTGTGCATGCACACTTCTTCAGATACACTTCTACAGAAGTGTGCATGCACACGAAAGCTCATACCAAAATAAAAACTTAGTTGGTCTTTAAGGTGCTACTGAAGGAATTTTTTTATTTTACTTCGATCCAGACCAACACGGCTACCTACCTGTAACCAAAATATTTTTATTTTTATTTATTTATTTTGCATTGTGCACCATTAAACTGTGGAATTTATTCCCTGAAGATGAAGAAACAGCCACCAACTGGGAAAGCAGTCCTGGGGAGAAAGCTAATTTGGAAGCCATTCCCCATGACCTGACACACACACACACACACACACACACACACACACACAGAGAGAGAGATATTTCCAAGTATATGAGAATGGACTACAGTTCCTCAGTGGTGCATCCTTGACATGATGTTGAGGTTTGATAAGGCTCAGAGGAATCTCACAAACTGGATTTGAGTGTGAGTTGGCATGGTTCCCGTCACCTCCTGAAATTAAGGCTGATACAAGTGAGACACATTCACATGGTTGGAGAGATGGATGGCTTAGTGCAAGCACATACCACACACCCCAACAGATACCCAAGCCAATGGTCATCTTGGCTAGCTACGGTAATGTATGTCAAAGTTATGTGGCTTCAGAAGCTCTCCATTGGAATCTTTTTGAAAGGGAAGGGGAAGGAAAATGTGTTCAATGAAGAACACCATCAGAAATGTTGTGGAGATTAAAACTCAATAGTTGTGGTTTTTTTTGTTTTTGTTTTTTTAGAGAAATGAGTTCAGCATGATTCATATGGAGCTGTTCAGGCTAACCATATTGGAAATGATCTTCCACATTAGTGTTTGTCTGTCATCGCAAACAGTGGGGGGTTCCAGCTTTCAGTTAAAAGCTCCTCTATGCTTTCCCAAGGAGCACCCAAGTGCTTAGAGTTTTATTAATGTGATTCCAAATGTGGCGTGAAAGCTGAGTCTGAATGTCTGAAATAAGTTGCTTCATTAGGTTTCATGGCTTCTCTCTCTCTCTCTCTCTCTCTCTCTCTCTCTCTCTCTCTCTCTCTCTCTCTCTCTCTCTCTGTGTGTGTGTGTGTGTTTTTCTGTTGAGATTTAACAATTCTAAAGCCGGACTGAAATTATATTTGGGTTATACAAGATTCCAGGATTAGTTCCACGGTAAGACATGTGTTATTAAAAAAAAAAAAAGAACAAGAGAGACAATGTACTTTATGCTGCAAACGTTTGCTTGGAAACCGAGAAGAGCCAAATGAATTTGCGTTACAGTCATTATGCCTTTTTTTCTTTCTTTACAGTCATTCTTTTTTCCTCTCCTGTTTTTGTGTTTTCTGCCAGGCTGTCTGAGACATTTTCAGGCTGATTGGTCCCTCAAAATAATAATCCATAAAACACTAGGAGGTAGCCTGTGAACATACCCAGCAAACTCAATATTATGAGAGAAGGTCAGTCTTTCATATTGTAACCCGAAGAGTCCTTTGTCTGAAGCTGTGTCATGGACGTTATGGCCTCAGCTCCAGCATTTTCTGGTTATGACCTTCAAGTTGGTTTAAATTTATTGCTCACTAGGAGCAGTTAATACAATGCTGTTGTAGTTCTGACTTGCGGCTGCTTATGCAGCTGACTTTTTTTTTAATAAAAAAAAAGCCCAGCTCCTCCTCCCCAACAACTCCCATGCTTAGCTTAACTGCCTCCTTTATCCTTGCAAGCATTTGGGGGAGTTTTATAAGGACAAAGGCGAATGTCAACAGTGTAAAGTTACTTTAATAAAAACTGACCAAGATTGAGTTTCCTCCTTGGCTGCCTGCCACTGGCCATCCCTTTGTCAGTGCTGTAAAATTTCCTGCAACAAATAGAACTCCTTTTATTTCTTCCTCTTTCTCTCATTGAGCACAGTTTAATTAAAAGGTGAAGAGTGTGATAGCAAATGCTGAAATCCACAAGCCACACATTGCAGGGGGCAACAGTCACATGGGCCTGGCAGAGGCCTTTTGTAAGAGGAGGGAGTTTGTGAATTGAAGCTGCATTTATCTTACAGGGAGGAAAGCCCTAGGGAGGGCGGCACTGCGCACCTGCCTTTTGAACTCTGCCCGAAGCCTTGGACCTCATCATTTATTTCAATGCCGTTGGCATTTAAAGGCGACCCTCCCTAATCTGCACTTTCCCAAACAATACGCGAACCAAAACACAGCCAGCTTTTGAAATACACCCTTCTCTAAATTTTGCAGTGTGGTTGTCCAGCCATGTAACGTGTGTAAAAAAAATACCTATACTGAGTTAAAGTGTACATAAAGCACAGTTTGTAAACTGACATGGAAATGTGAAGAACTGTATTTAATATTGGGAAAATGGTGAACTGAGGGAAACCAAAAAGAACATATCTGCCTATCACTAAGTGTAGGTTTAAAGAACCTCACAGATACATCCTGTGTGAAACATGAAGAAAAAATACTTTTGTTGACAAGTTAGGTAAAGACAAGTATTACATTTGAAGGCCACTGTAACCAAAATTGCCTAATTTGGAAGTAATAGTTTTAAATCTAGCTGTATTGGGAACCTTTTGAATAAATGGTTTCAGGAGTTCAATCTATCTGCACCTCTTAAACCATTATATTAGTATAAACAGATGTGATTGTCTCTCTCTCTCTCTCTCTCTCTCACTCTTACTATCTATCTATGTATCTATCTAGCTGTGGCCATAAGATGAAAAAGTATAGTAATGCTGAACGTTAGAACACAATGAATTGATTAAACAAATGAAAAGAACACAGTAAAGCTGCAACAAAAATAGAAACATTGTGAGTGTCCTGGCTCCAGCTAATGCTAACTTTGCTATTATGTGAACATAAGAAAGAACAAGGAAGTGAGAATGTGAAGCCTAAGAAACCATATTTAAGGACAGCTGCTTTTTGGTTAAAAAAATGTACAGTTCTGATAGGGGAAAGGGAGGCATTCCAGAATGACTTTTTGGTTCCTTCCAGACAGAGGGTTCGATAGTGTAAACAGATCACTGAGATACCAAAAATGGGTAATGGGCAACAGATTTTTATAATTTACGGGGAAGGGTCAATCTAGATTAATCTAGTGTGTATGTGATGCAGTCTGGCATTTAGAGAACAATGTGGGTGTTGCAAGAAAGCTTGCATGTGTAAAGAGCACCAATCCCACAATAAACACCCCTCTGGCAGAACCTTTTGCCTCTGGAAGCTCTATTTCGCACCACCCCACTGCAATGTGTATCCAAAACCCATTGGAATTCCTAGCCGCAAACTAATGCATATTTGCCACTGTAACTCTAGCCAGACATTCTGTCCAACGGCCATGGAATCTCCAGCCAAATTTCAAACTTCATCACAAACATTCTACTCAATTTTAGGCAGCTTCGATATGTAATTACGGTGCCAAAGTTTATCCAACTGAACTTCCTAGTCATTTCTGGTAATATATGAATCTTTATTGGAGTTGTTGACTAACCCTCATCAGAAGGATGCCAGTGTGGGATACAATAACTCTGCAGCAAGTACTGTGGTCACATATAAAATATGATTGACTATAATCCTAAAAATACAACATCAACATTGAACATTGAATATTTTTGCAGCAACTCAAAAGGGTCTAATTGATTTGGTTACTTCCAAATGCTTTCATATTAGAGAAACAAGTTTTCAGACTGTGGCAAAAACTACTCAGTAAGATGACTCTGGGGGAGCGTATGTCATAAAAGTGGTGTTCCATTTGTGCAAAGTGGACTATACATAAAATGCCCTTGAAATACAAAGAAAAGTTTTTTTGTTTTTATTTTTAAGAAACCATGTGTTGGTATCTTTACTATGAAGCTTTCGTCATTCTACTGAAACAAACTGGAGCTAATTCATCCATCCCACATTAATGCTGGCTATTTGCCATAATAATAAACATTGATTGATTGATTGATTGATTGATCCATCTATCTCACATTGAATGCTACCTTTATTTGAATACATGGTGCTTTGCTTCACACCAAACATACAAATGACGACAAGAAAAACAAGAACTGGCTGCCAATTTTCTCTGGGCCAGTTTGTTCTGGGCCAAGTGTAAGGTTCTGTATTGGCGTCTAAGTCCCTAAGCAAGTTGTGGCAAGGTTATCTAAGAGAACACCTTTTCCCATATAGACCTGCCCATCAGTAAATATCATCTACAGAGGCCCTTCTCGTGAGCACTACAGTCTGCAGACATCCATCTAGCATTAACCAGTAGGAAGGCCTTCTCTGTGGTAGCACCTGCTTTCTGGAATAGTTCCCCCCTAGATACAAGGTATGAACGAACAGTGATGCAAGTCCAGAACATGCTGAAAACATTTTGGTTTACCGTGGCTTTTTCTGGCTATTGATGCCAGCTGTTAAGATAATCTTATACTGTGTGCCTGATTTTATGGTATTACATCATTAGTATATTCATACTGGGTAGTATTCAGCAAAGTTTTGCTCACAGTAGACCTATTGAAATTAATGAACCTAATGTACTCATAGTCATTAAGTTCAGTTGGTCTACTCTGAGTAAAACTTAGTTGAATACCACCTAATACATTTCCCCATACACAGCTTTGATATGCCTACGTAACTGGTGGTATATTTGTGTGTGTGTCTAAAGAAAGAATAGCCTCTCAAGCACTTAACATGCATGGTCTTGTCATCCTTAACAACATCCTTATAAGGCAAGTCTATATTTTATTAATACTCTGCTCTATGCAGAGAGAGGATGGAGGATGGTTTGCCTAAGTCTACCAATGAGGTTCATGGCAGGTGTGAGATTAGAAGGGCCATCTCAAGACATGTTGCTGTTGTTTGAGGCACAGCACCAAATGGCACTCCCTACCCCAGTTATTATATTATTATATTATATTATAAATTATAATGTATTATATTTACCCCATAATCTCCCTGACCTGCCTCAAGGTACATGGTCTCTAAGATGAACCCTTTGGCACCTGAGACAGAAAATGCCTGTAGCGCCTCTCCCCCTCTGTGGAAGCAAAAAGACAACAATAAGAAATTAAAAATAACTAACAATTTGCTGCCCTTTCACAACACCCGAAGCCAGCTGCCTGAGGTGGACGCCTCATCACAGTAGGACTGGCCCTGTTTTCTGGTTAGGACTGGTCGTGTTTTCTGATTTATAGTTCGTTCTCTTAGCCATTGTTCTAGATCAGGGGGTCAGCAACCTTTTTCAGCTATAGGCCTGTCCACCGTCCCTCAGACCATGTGAGGGGCCGGACTATTTTTTTTTGGGGGGGGGGAGGAATGAACGAATTCCTATGCCCCACAAACAACCCAGAGATGCATTTTAAATAAAAGCACACATTCTACTCATGTAAAAACACCAGGCAGGCCCCACAAATAACCCAGAGATGCATTTAAATAAAAGGACACATTCTACTCACGTAAAAACACGCTGATTCCCAGACCATCCACGGGCCGGATTTAGAAGGCGATTGGGCCGCATCCGGCCCACAAGCCTTAGGTTGCCTACCCCTGCTCTAGATGTTCAGAGATCTACTTGAGATACGATGGGCAATCGTGCCAGATCAACAACAAGCAAGAGTGCAGTGGCTTTTTAATAACATGCATACATCTTGCCTGAAGTGACCTTTTGGGCGTGCACCTATACAAGAGCAAAATAATTGGCCTTTAACATGGCAGAGGTGCAAGCAAACCCGTCATCTCAGCATGAAAGCCCCCAGTGTTTCCCTCCTTGCAGTTTCCTAATAAGAGAGCTCAAAGCAGGCTGGGCACATCACTATTTTCATTTGACCAGCGTTCACTGATGACCTGCCAAAGAAACATCATTTGCTAAGTATTTATTTTGTCTGGGCTGTGTTTTGACAATTCCCCCCCCTTGGCCCCAGGCAGCTAATGCCCTCCTGTACTTCTAGATGCTTTACTAAGACATCTGTTCAGTTATTCCACTTTGTATGTTTCACATAGCAAATTTGAGCCTTCTCGTTGTATGGTTGGAGGGAAAAGCAGTCATCGTAATTGGTGGAACCCCACCGTGAAGTACCTCTAATGTTCACTACAAGGAAGTCAATGTGGCTCCTACTTGGACTCTCCTGACACATAAGCAGATATATAATGCATGGTCACTGGGTGAATACAAAGCCATAATTCTACTGAAAAGTGCTTTCTCTGGTGTTTTGAACAGTAGGGAGGCCATCTGAATAGCTAGTAATATAAACCATCCATTCACTTATCTGTTTCCAACACCAAGTACTATTAGAGCTTACGCATTATCAGCTACAATAAATATACATGCTACAAATATGTGGAGCTCTGTTTAGTTATCTATTTCTGAGCTTCACAGTTTCTTAGAGTTGCTGTTTAATTCTCATGTCACAATTTCCCCATTCCCACATATAATGGTATACAGAGAAACATGCATTGATTTTAGTACACGAGAATACTAGCCCTTTATTATTAATGTATTAGTTTCTGGCCTGATGGAGAGAAATCATAATGTAAGCTCTAACTCTACCAGTAAAGGAGTTTTCCTCTTCCTTTAATTTCCAGGCAGTAAAAAGCATGGCTAACACATATACATGATGTGCACACAGACCACTATCAAATCATGTCAGTTTCAGTGTCATGCCACTGATGAGACATACAGAGATGTGTCCTTCACATATGACAACAGCTTTCTTCATGGCACCAACATAGATATATTGAACACATGGAAGAGGAGGCAAGGTCCATCTGTTTGCTGTTTTGCACATAGCATTTGTACATGCTGCACACAGTCGGGTTATGTGCCAAAGAGCTGGTGACTGTGTGGAGGTCAGAGGTACTGCCAGCCATTACAATTCTCTTCCCTGCTCCATAAATTCAGTATACCCACATTGGTCATGGCAGCATCCTAATGTGTTTTCTACTATTTTTTTTGGAGGGGGGCAATCTCTTCTTTCTGGAGTTGACCAACAATTCAAATTAACCAACACAAAACAGCATGCATGTGAACACACAGGCTACATTTGGATGCAATGCTGATTCAGCACTATAGAAACAATCTTGGGCATGCCTTAGGCTCACGAGTTCCCCTCTACTTCTCTTGAGCAGCCGTGAATCAGAAACCTTTGCTTCTATTATCAACTAACCACAGCTGATTGGTCTGAACTGAGAGCCATGGTTAACATTACCGATGGTTTAGGCAAACAAGCCAGGATTGTAAACCATGGTTTGAAGATAGTTCATTTCCCTCAACCATTAGTAAGACTAATCATAGTTTGTTAGATTGCAGAAATGGCAGTTAGTTCAAAATAGAAGTGAAAACTCATGTCCATGCTAAAAGATGAGAGGGGGAAATGGGAACATGTGAGCCCAAAGGCTCATGCATGTCACAGTGAACCATAAATTTACATCTGTAGCTGACCACACACTCATGGAACTTCACTGTTTGGCCAAATGTTTCTTCTTTTATGTAAACTGGGTAGCTATATGTTTCATATTCATAATGGATGGTTTATGATAAACCACTGGAACCATTTTTTGTTGGTTTCGCCCATTTGTCATCAGCGTAATTTATTTTTAAGTTGGCCTCTTATTTGTAGCAATATATACAGAACTCTTGAATTCATCATTGACATAGAGCTGAAGCTACACAATCAGAAGCAGACCTTGATCTGGGAAACCAAATGACCAGGAAACAGCTGCAAAGTGACAACTAGGGGAATGTGAGTATGTCATTTGCACCAAGGAACTCATTATTTTATCTATGCACCAGCACCACCCCATCTCCCAGGGGATTCTGCTACAGGCAATCTTCTTGAATTGAACTGGAACATTCGGTCAATTTCACTTCTTTTGGTTTCTCACTTTTCCAATGTTAAACTCAGTTCTCTGTATTGTGCAGCAGTTTGTTTAAAAAAGAATCCTCATGAAAATTCACCAACATTTTAGTGCAAATTTCTGCTAATAAACACATTTTTATATGTAGTTTTTAACACACACACACACACACACACACACACACAAACACACACACGCAATTCCCTAATATAATGCACTTTGATATATGTGAGAATTTTGGTTGGAGAACTGCATTGCTAAATCTGGTAAAGTGTGAATTTGGGAGGACAGCTGTGTTTTGGTTTGCATATTGATTTGGAAATTGTGATTTTGAATTGAATTTCTCTTCTAGCCCTACTGCTGTATCACAACAAAGGGTCACCAGGGGGAAAGCAATTAGTAGGAGGGAAAGTTGACAAAGGAAATATATGCACCTGAAAAGCAGAAGATCAAAGATCCTACTTCATTTTCTATTAACATCTACATTTTGATTTAATTGTCATTCAATAAATTATTATTTCTTACTGTGGGGTCATTCTTCCTCTGAAGTATTGCACAATTCAAAGATATGGAATATTTTCCTCAGTACTTGACTGTTCTGTTATAATGAGCTGATAATATTTTCCCGACTTAGTCTTTAGGGAAACTGGCCATCTACAGAAATAAATATATCTACAACTATGCTGTAAGTCATTATCTTTATTCTATAGTTGCTTTTGATTTCCCTCGAGCACAGCACTAATATGTTTAAAAATAGACAATTGACTAGGGATTTCATTAGGAAAGAATCACACAGCATTTTAATCATAATGAAACCAAGTCCCCACAATAAGTTTTGCCTTTGCTCTAACAGACAAGGAAGAAGTTGTTGAGTAGTGAGCAGTATTCCTACACATCAACTGGGAGCAGGAAATGAGAAAGACGGTTGTGTATTTAATCATGAGTTTAAAAAGTACTAGCAGAAATTGCTTTCCCAACCTGGAAAATAACCAAAATGCAACCATTGATCCTGTGAGGCACAAGGGCAGACATTTTTCCATTCTTTCCACCTATGGCCGTAAATGGTGGTGAGATATCCCATCTCAATCAAGCAGGGGCGTACCCAGGATCAAAATTAGGGGGGGCAAGGGGCGGGGGCAAGGGGCGGGAGGGGAGGGGCCACAGTGGGAATGTGGGCGGGGCTACGTGGCCTGCGTCCTCCCAGCTCTTCTGAGGAGGCAGCCCCAGGCTCTTGTTCCCGGCGTGAAGCTCCAGAGGCGCGCAGGGAACGCAAGCCTGGGGCTGCCTCCTCCGCGCCTCCCAGGTCTTCCGAGGAGGCGGCCCCAAGCTCCCTCGCGAAGCTCCAGAGGTGCGCGGGGAACGCGAGCCTGTGGCTGTCTCCTCCACTTACACTCCCCGCTCCCGCTTAGCGCTCCTCCACTTATGCTCCCCTCGCGCCTCTGGAGCTTTGCGCTGGGAGCCGGAGCCTGGGGCTGCCATGCTGCGCCCCTTAGCCTTTTGCTTCTAGGGGGGGCAATTGTCCCCTCCTGCCCACGGCACTGGTCGCCCCTCTGGGCAGCTCGCCCCATCCCCCGGGTGCGCTGTTTCTGCCCCGAGCGCAGATGGCTCAGCCTCCTCCTCCTCTGCTTCCCACCCGGCTCCCCACTGTGCCTCCTGGGCTGGCTATGCAGCCACTGTCCCTGGCTGAGCTGCCCCTGCAGCTGCTCTGCATAGACATCAAGGCACCCAGCCAGAAAAGTGAGTGTGAGTGCCTCGATCCGGGGAGAAAGTGGGGGGAGGGAGGATCTTGGAAGGGTTGAAGGAGCCTGCAGTGTGTGTGTGTGTGTGTGTGTGCGCGCGCGCACGTGTGTGTGTGTGTGCGTTTGCTGCTGCTGACTGGCTGTATTTTGAATTGGGGGAGTGTCTGTTTCTCCTGCTGCAGGGGAGAAAACTACAAAGAAGTGACTTCTTGGTGGAGGTGGTCGGGGTGGGGTGGGGAGAACAAGCGAGGATCCCTCCGTCTCTTACGTTTACACCCCACCGCTTTTGCAGCTCGATAGTGGGAGGGGGAGAGGAGAAAGTGCGATGGGTTATGGAAAGGGGGGAGGGCTGGTCTGTTTCTTTCTGGCTGGGGCCGCGCCCCCTGCTTTTTGCATTGAGATTTCTTCTTTCTTTTTAGCTTGGGGGGGGGCAGCTGGCTTCTAGAGTAGGGCAGCTGCCCTAACTTGCCCCATGGTGGGTACGCCCTTGCAATCAAGGCAACATGCTTCCATATACCAATAAATTTCCAGGCCATTGGTTTGATACAAGTTCAGAGGCAAGACTGTGGCCACATGCTGGTCCAACACTCAGATACTAGGGACTTGTCCAAGTGCCTGAAGTGTGCTACGCTTTATATCCAAACCCAGGATCATATAACAGCTTAGCAAAACCTATTGTTGGGAACAGATTTAGTACAGGATGGAAATATTTCCATCCTCTGGGTTTGATGTAAATTGTAAGAAACATACCAGCCAGAAAAAGCCAAGATTCAGCTTTGGTCTGGATGGGATAAGCTGAAATCTCAATACCTGCCTGAACATTTGGAATAATAATCGCCATGTCAAAAATACCAAATCAGATGCCCAGATGAATTATGTAGGAGAGGCCGGTGGAACGGTGGGGGCACCCCTTCCACCCATTCCTCGCCCAGATGATGTAATAGGCAGTTGCCTGGAATCCCTGCTTGCATAGATTTACTCCTGCCAACCTACATTTATCTGTCCAACGGAAATGCTCTGCATGACTGGGTGTTGGATGGAGTGCTCAGCTTTTGCACTGCATCATTTGCATGCTAGAGGGGAGGTGGTGCCCCCATTTTTCCATCATACGAATATGAGCACTGCCCTAAGTTACTTAGGAACTGTATCACAACAGATTAAATATGACCCTATGAAAAGCGTGCCTGAAACTCAGGAGTATAAGGACTTTCACACCAGCAATCACTTAAATTGTCAGACAGATACCAGAATCAGGAGCTGTCTCTATAAAAGAGGAGGTCGTGAAAACAGAATATGCTGTGTGGTGTGAATTTTTAGTCTCCACTCTCCTGCCCCCTAAGTTTTGATCACAGTCTCAGAACTCCCCTTATGTATGGTTAAGCTTCAAATATCTCAGCCTTATGTACTGATTTTCTTTGCCCAACTTTCCCTTTGTTTTTTCTTTCTCTGGCTTAAAACACATTAGTGGCTTAAAATGCAGTGAGAGGTTGTTTGCATTTTTACTTTGCTGTACAAACCAGAGAAGAGGCTTTACCAGATGCATATTACCTGATTTTTTTGCCCATTCCTCTATCCTCCTGTACGTCCTGAAGTTATCACTGAGAGGGAGAAACATCAAACAAGAAAACTACATGTTACATTATGTATACTCAGCCTTAAACACCAGCAGCAGGAGTTGCATTGGAGCTGAAATAATGGTAATGTGCACACAGTCTCTCTCACACTTGGAAGCTAATGTGATTTAGGGCTTGGGATAGATCTGGCTTCAAATTTCCCAAAAGTTATAAACTCATTGTACGAACTTGGCTAAGCAATTTTCTCTCATGCTTGCTATCTATCTATCTATCTATCTATCTATCTATCTATCTATCTATCTATCTATCATCTATCTACCTATCTATCTATCATCTATCCTTAACATTGACTCTTGCTGGCACTTGTAATTCAAGACAGAGCTTGCAATATTTCTGTTGAAATAGGATATTTGTTGCTATTAAAGTAGTTAGGAAGTGGTAAGACTGAACATCCAAGAAAGTGGTTTTGAAGCAAAGTTTGGACCTGTATCTAAATTTTATTGGTTTTGGGGTGGCCTTGAATCATATATTCCAATAAAAAGTGTCAATGTAAAATAAGGTAATGCCCCTCAAATATAAATTGAAATTCCATGGCAAGGAATAAACTAGGGTACAATGTTTGAAGCTGAAAGTAAAGTGAGTGAATTTAGCATGACGGGGAGAGGGGGGCATTCTCTTTAATCCAAAGTACAAAAATATATTGTAAATGTGCTAAAAATTAGTAGTAATATTTTGCTACAAAATGAAATCTGTATGTGAATGTCTTATTTGCCAGATGCTGTGTTTAATCAAGTCCACATAGAAAGTCCTTTTATTTTTCCAATTAGAGGTTAGTGGTTAAATGTCTACCCAGAATGTGGGATTGAAGTGTTGCAGCAAGCAGGACTGTTGCTGGTGTTTAATTTAAAGGCTGGCCCAATTGATCAGTTCTCTATGCAAGGTTAAAGATGATCAATTGATGTCCCAGGATCTATTAAGGCCATTCCCATCAAGATCATTAAGGTCACTTTATGTGCCAGCTTGCTTTCAGTTCAGTAAACATTCACATTTTTAAAATAAAATCTTTATAGCTAAATAGTTTGCATGGAAATAAGAGAATAACGGTGTGCTATTTCTAATTTTCACTAGGCTTGGGCCAAAAAGACTCATAATTTATCAAGAACATTTCCAGTAGTGCCTAAAAAGGCCTCTCCTTTTCAACATCTTTGTCTTTTATGATTACTGTTCATTGACATTGCCCTCCCTTACTCTTGTTCTAACTCTCAAATTACCCCATTTCGGCTCCACTTGACATTATCAAATAGTCAAATATGTCTGGCCCTATAATGTCATGACATCAATTTGTTCATTGTAAGATCCACGATTGGCTGGGATCACACATACACAAGTCAGGAACTAGTGTCTGTGTCAGGTGTTGTTGTGACATCAGCCCATTCACTAAATGATCCCTGATTGGTTGTGACCAACGCAGGAATGATAAAGAAGTTGAAGCCAAGGGGGAAATGGTTCTCAAGCTGCCGCAACCATGAAAAAAGTGAATAGCCACACAAACTAATTGGGGTGTTGGTGTTGGGGAAACATTCCTACCCTGCCAAAACCCACTATTTATGATCAGAATACTCACTAAAAAAAACCCTGATTGGTTAGGACTAAGCCAGGAAGCAGAAACTGGGAGTGCAGGCTATTCTTATGCTCTCATGTTTATTGTTAGAATTGACTTTGGAGGCTCTGCTTTTAATAAATATTTAGGCGCAACTGCTTTCCATGTGGTAGCCACTAGCTGAATCAACATGAGTCACAAGTAGCCATGTGCCAACTGTCATTTCCGATGGGTTGCTTGGATCTCTCCACATGTCTGGATGCTACAGGTGATTGGTTGCACACTGTCATTTGCCCAGAAGTGAATCGACTGGTCCGCAAGTGGTTATCTGCATCTGTCCTACAGTAAGCTATTATACCGCAAACAGCATGAATATATTTATATGGGATTTTTACTAGGGTGAAGATGACAGAGTTAAGTTTTTAGGTATATAATGGATTATTAGTACATTAGATGTCAGCCTTTCATCTCCCTGCCCCAGTGTGCATAAACAGCAATATACTTTATTTAGAAAACGCTGTTAATATTGCCGTGGGGGCCACCATGTACATTTCATATACCACTTGCTTAAAATAAAATGTCATAGGGAGGAATGCACAAGTTGCCTCTTTTGGTCATCTGTTAACATCAAGTGGGGGAAGATGGATTTGCTGAGGATATTGTGGAAAGGAGGAGAACGATTGTTTGTATCTTTAGTAATAATTTATCTTGCAGAGAGAGGAAACAGGCAACTTCTACCCTAAACCCCATTCATTCATTACACCTTTCAAGGCTTGTGTTTCTAAAGTCAACAGTACTCACTTATTTCAGAGGGGTCTGTATTTGTAGAAACAGGTGTCCGCTAGTACAAAAATTCCTTAATGTTTCAGAGCTTGTGTCACTGGCTTTCAAGGTTCTGAAATTAAGCATGTTTCTTAAATTCTGTGAAATTGTGATGCTTGGAAACCTACAACAGAGTCATGTTCAAATAAATAGTAGGTGTCTCTATTAAACAACCACCACAAAACTTTTTTCTTTTTTCTTTTTGCCATAAATGCAGTGTTGTATATGAGAATGAGTTGAAGGTGTCCAGCAAGTTTGAATAACTGAGATTTTGATAAAGGCATATGCTCTTCCTCCGAGTATGTGAGTAGAAAAGAAGGCAGCATGGCTAGTTCTGGCATGAACAGAGCAATTCTCTTCTCCAGATCCATATATTAAATATGTGCCTCAAAGCTATCTGTGAGATGAACGTCAAGGATTGCAAACATTTTGTATAATGCAGATGCCAGAGTGAATTGGTTGAAAACAGAAACAACAAATCAGGAGCAGGAGCTAGAGAAGTTTCAATGGAAACCATTCTGAGCGCCATTAAAGTTCCTCAAAAGTATATATGCCAAGTTCAATACAGGTTGCATGCTTCTACATACCAGCTTACTCTTCAGGTATGAAGAATGAAATACGATCCTTGGAGACCATCATGGAATGTAGTGCCAGAAAATATGGATCAAAAAAATAATAGAAGGAGAAGGGGGGAAAGCCAATGTAGTGGTTAGAGTCTTGGGCCTGGGCGCTAAAGGTAAAGGACCCCTGGACCAATCAAAGGCAACCATGGGGTGCAGCACTCATTTCGCTTTCAGCCAAGGGAGCTGGTGTTTGTCCACAGACAGCTTTCCAGGTCATGTGGTCAGCATGACTAAACTGCTTCTGGTGCAACGGAACACCGTGACATGAGCCAGAGCGCACGGAAACACTGGCTACCCTCCCGCTGCACTGGTACCTATTTATCTACTTGCACTGGTATGCTTTCAAACTGCTAGGTTGGCAGGAGCTGGGGCAGAGCAATGGGAGCTCATCCCATTGCAGAGATTCGAACTGCCAACCTTTTGATGGGCAAGCCCAAGGGGCTCAGTGGTTTAGACTGCAATGCCACCCCACTCAGCACTAAAACTCACTGGTTGACTTTGGGCCAGTTGCTTCCTCTCAGCCTAACCTACTTCACAGGGTTGTTGTGGAGAACCATGCACACCACCTTGGAGAAAAAAGATCAGATATAAGTGAAAGAAAGAAAGAAGTGCTCATGAACCATTTTTATCTACTTCACAGTATGTCTGTATGTACTGGTATATGTATGTCTACACATAAGTAAGTCCCCCTGCGTTTAATTGGCGTTGCTTGTTTTCAAACGTTTCTCCACCTCATTATATATCCCACCTTTCTTTCACTGTGGAACCCAAGTAAATGCAGTCTCCAAGCAGTGACCCAACTAGACATTAACCAGATCCAGGCTTGCTTAGCTTCAGCAAAACTTGAGCAGGAAACAAACCATCCTATAAAGCAAGGGTGGGAAACCTTTTCAGCCTGAGGGCTGAAACTTCCTGGGGGAGGCTGGGGCAAAAGCAACAAATGGAAAGTTTACCTTTGTACAGTAGGCTAATTTCAGCACACATACCCCCTTGGTATCCTCCATCCATACCAGCAAGAGCTATTATCAGAGTTCAAGGATATATTCCACTCAGGCAAAAACATTCAAAGTACAAAGCCAGCCAATGAGGGGTGTGGCCTGGTGAGCCTTCTAAGGGCCAGATAGTGAGGTCTGGGGGGCCACATCCAGCCCCTGGGCAGTAATGAGTCAGCCATTTTCTGAGAGGCTAGCAGGCTTGTGTGAGAAAGGGGATATGAGTTGAAAGTAGGCTTGAAAACTGAGTGTGCTCTCCTTTAATGAAAGAATAGCAGAACCACAATTTTTGGATAGCAAGTCAAATTCCATTGGATGTTTTGTAGCTTTTTGTTTTGCTTAATTTCTCTGCCGCCGAAGGTACTTGAAACTTTCACGCTGCATAGCTAGATGACTTTTTTGGGGGTGGGGGTGGGGAGAATAACATGATTTCAGGTCTCAACTATTGTTAGTTCCATTTAAGATATTCTTGGCAATATAAAAATTGCTTTTCTTGGAACACCTTGAGGTTCTTCAACTGGCTCCAGGATTCTCCATTTATCTGGGGCATCAGTGAAGTTGTGTGAATTTATGTGCAATGAACCTCAAACTCTGGCCAAATGTGGGCTGGATTTGGTTTGGTACTTAGTACAAATGTAAACCTCAGCCCAGCTTGGAGGAAAGTTTATAAGCTTATGCTGAATGTATAAGTTTGCACAACCTTCTCTGACGTGCCAATTTATCTGAACCTGCGTTCCCAGCAATCCCCATATCTCTTTAAAGCATTAGTTGAGGATTTAAAAATCAGTAGCCTGCACTTTTCAGTGCATTTCAGGGGCGCCTTTAAGCAGTCTTTGAGTCCTATAAAGCAGCCTTCCCCAACCTGGCGCCCCTCAGATATTTCAAACTCCCATCGTTCCTGACCAATAGCCTTGCTGGCTGGTGCTGATGGACATTGTAGCTCAAAACATCTGGAGGGCAGCAGGTTGGAGAAGGCTGCTGTGGAGATTAATAGGAGATCTTTTTTCTTTTCTTTTGGTACAATGAAAGAACTCAACTGGTCAACAGGACTATGGCGCTCATCAGTTGAGTTCATCAAGTGCAGTTTTATACAGGAAATGCCATAAAGGAGAGGGAAAGTTACAAATGGTGTTAAACAGTATTTTGACTCTTTAAAATAGGAAATGGGACTGTTCTGTTGGCAAAGAGTGTCGACATGGCTCTCTCTGAAAAGCTAATGCAGCATACATGGATTGTTGTTAGTTGACTGTTTCACAGCCAGATTTGATTCCTGTCAGTCTGTGCCCACCCCCCACCCCCCATTAAGCATGATTCCTTATGGAGAGGCTGGATAAGACAAATGGACAGTGGGGCATAACCTATTTCCCCCTCCACACCCTTGTTACAGATTACAGCCATCCAACAAAATCCCTGGCAAATTTATTGAGGGGAACGCTGAATCCCAAATTGGGTGAAAGGCGAGATATAAAATAAAATAAACCTTCACCAGACTCCCTTGAAAAGTGGCCCTCTGGCAAAATTAGATGCTGACACAGGCCCTAAATCCTCCTTGTGCCTGGATTTCTACTTTTCATGACACACCTCCTTAAAAGGGTGCAATACTGCCAGCAAAATAATAGAAGCATCTAGAGATTACTGCCTAGTGTAGGAGCTTATTACCTTCTCGGAGAAGTTTGAAAAGTACTTTGCCACCTCAACAATACATGCTGTTATATAGTGCAATGCAGTCGTACCCCATCCTTTGCCACTGGAACGGGTGCGATGCAGAACTCTGTAACAAGGCAGTAAAACACCAGGCTTAACACTGTCAAAGCCTGCTGCGGAGAATTTTTTTACCCTTTCTGCTTTTGATATATTTGTTGCAGCTTGGGTAAATAGAGAAAGATTGGCCAGGTTCATTAGACATGCTTTTAAAACCTATAAAATGCTTCTTGGATTCATACCGAGAGCTGCCATGGCTTCTATTGCTTGACACAAAAGGTCAAGCAGTGGTTTCATTATAACCCTTCATTAGAAGACACCCCCAAGAACATGGGGCGAATTATCTCCTTTAGCAATTGCTCCTTCAACAGAACATGGGGCATACCAGCCATGATAAACCTTCTTTTTTCTGCTGCTTGGCCTTCAAAACAGGGCTGAGAAGCACTTGGCAGCCTATCATACTTGGCTGGTGGGCCGTGTTTGGTATGGTAGGGCACCAGTTGTGCTGGTCAAGGATAGACAGAGTCACATCTGAGGAATGATCGCCAGCACCCACACATTGGGTTAGAGATTTTCCAGACATCTTTAGACCCAGCATGTTTAAAGGAAATGAAATGCTGCAACAACATACTTTGAGAACATGAGGTGTTGTCCAAATTATTACGGGAGAACAAGTCCAGTTGAAATAAATGAGATTTGAAAGCCTTGGCCTGAACTTACAGGAACCCATGCTTGGATACAAAGTGCTCCTGCATGTGTGCAAAGACTGGCCAATCTTTTGCTTTCAGTGCGTCTCTCCAGATCCTTGGGATGCTTCTCCAGAGGGACCCAGACCACCAAGCAAGGTCCTTTGGTGGGGGTGTTGGGGCTTGTGTGAGGTGCAGCCACAGGGGAGTTGTGAAAAATCCTCATGTATGTGCAGAGCATTGGACATATCACTTTGGATTCCTATCCTTGTCCCTAGAGTTCAGAACAGGAATCTTTTTCAAAATGGCTTTTCCTCCCTCTCTTGGCCTGAGGCCGGGGAGAAAGAGAATAAGGGGGAAATAAAAATAAAATGGCAATTAATGTTGGTGTAATGGTATACCATTTAGTAACTCAGCGGTTCAACCTACAGCATGTTGTCCTTGGATCTTGCAACACTTCCCTTTGCAGAAAAACAGCCAAAGTGAGCATTTTAACCTGATCATTGGTGGTTTTAATAAAATCTGGGCCTTTCATTTAAATTGATTGGAAATGTCCTCTCCAAATATTTTTACTTTGTTAAGGAATATGGAAAACTTCCAATGCACTGTACTATTCCAGGACTTTTCCTTGAAAGGCTGGATAATGAAGCATTTTCTAACTAACCTCTGACTAACAGTGGCCTAAAAAGAAAGAGCACAACTGCTGGAGGGCATTCAAAACACTGAGAAGATCAAAGGTCTGGATGTACCAGAGGCTTACATAAATGGTTGCATTAAAAACTTTACATGGAGAGCAAATTGGGCAAGCAGTGATCTTATTCCAAGAGTTGCTGTGCCAGTTCATATATGGTTGAGATGGGGGGTGCCGTTGCAACACAACAAATACAGCTGTAAAGCTGGCACTGCAGTGCCATTAGGATGGTCCTATAGGCAAGCAAGGTGGCAAAGGCATTTAAGTATGTTGATGACATGGCAGTCAGGGCTAGCCCTACTATTAGACAGAGTGGGGCAGCTGCCTTAGGTGGCAAATGCCAATAAGCAGGAAGGAAGGATTGTGTGTGCCATGGGGGCTGTTCTGCACCTCCTAAGGAGGTAGGCTGCTACCCACAGGGGTAGTAGAAGACAATGTCCTGTTGCCAGAGTTGAAGTAGGACTCAGCTTCCAATCTGATTGCCTTTTTAATGTGGAATAGAGAAGGCACCATCTGATGACAACGATCAACTTCACTGTAGCACGTATCTCAGAATGTGACATCTCACATTTTGCTTACTAGGGTCACATCCATACCACACATCTAAAGGACTATCATACTGCTTTCACAGTCATGGGAAATCCTGTGACTTGCAGTTCGTCAAGGGTGCTGGGAATGGCAGCTCCCATATAGACCACTAAAGATGGGGTCCTCTTGCCAATACTACAACCTGCAGGGGTCCAACTGGTGGGGTACGGAAGAGAGCTTTCTCTGGCCTGGCATCTACCATGTGGAATTCTTTTCCCATTGAGATCAGGTGAGCGCCAACTGTGAGGTCTTTTTGCTACCATTTGTAGACATACCTGTCCACTCAGGCTTTCCCTGACCCTTAATATGATCAATGCTGGTTACTACAATTTTTACTGGTTTTATTGATCACTGTTTGTATGGGCTTGTTATGTTTTATTGCTGTGTGAACTGCTTCAATACTTCTACCGGTATATGCAAATGAAAAGCTGTATAGAAATCTTTTAATTAATCAACAGAATATTCAGAGCCTGTGATTGCTATCTGTTGACATGTTGGGTTTTCTTTTTTTTACACTGCTGTTTCAGTGCTAGGATTGTTTTAAATTTGTTGGGGTGTGGTGTGTGTGTGTGTGTGTGAGAGAGAGAGAGAGAGAGAGAGAGAGAGAGAGAGAGAGAGAGAGAGAGAGAGAGAGCGCACTATCCTGCACCTGATTGGGATATAAAGGTGGGATATAAATGTAAAAAAGGCAAGCTTTTACAAAGAAAGTGCAGTTTCATAGAGATTTCTCAACATAACTCCCCCTACCACTTTGAATCAGCACATTGCATACTAATGAAGGGTTTCAAGATAGCAGCTATAGAGCACACTGTGCATTTCTTTCTTTCTTTCTTTTAGTGTTTCGGCACTAATTTGATGTGGCTTTAGGGTGAAGAATGCTGCAGGGGAAGATTTGCATAAAATTGTAGCTCCTCCTCCATGGTTAGAAATAGACTACTTATGTCAGCATTACTTTGTGGGAGTCTTAACTAATGCAATATTGCGTGAACCAATTCCAAATCCCCTCATTTATTAATTAATTTCATTTTATTTCACTGTATTTGTATACTGCTCTTCATGCAGATATGTTCCACGACAGTTTACGATTAGAATTTACAGTAAAATGCAATTACATAATTAAAATTGTAGGGACGCAAGCACATTCTCAGATTTGTCACCACTTCAGAATCAATTCACACAGCAGAATGGGAGATTACATTACCAGGTTTGAAATGCAGCTTCCTTTACCATCACAATGTTTGACATTTTCATGAAAAAACACCTGTGAGAATAAAAATGTCTTAACCTGATAACTAAAAAGCAGCAGTGTCATTGTCAACCTTTCATAGCTGTCAAGTTTTCCCTTTTCTCGCGAGGAAGCTTATTCAACATAAGGCCAGGGGTAGGGAACCTGAGGCTCAAATGTGGCCCTCCAAGCCTCTATCTGGCTCACCACACCCCTTCCTCAGACACAGCCTCTCTCTGTAAGCCACATCACACACTGTCCTTGCTTGAGAGTTTTTGCATGGCTCTTCAAACTATGAAACTTGCTTGCTTGGCTGTAGGATAGAGGGCTGTGTGAGAGAACATGCAGAAGCTATCCTAATGCACAGAGGTAAACTCTACTCACTTCTGCCTCTGGCCCTGCCCACCACTGGGATGTTGGACCTGGAAGGCACAAGGTCCTTGGACCAAGAAACGTTCCCTACCATGGCTTATGATTTGTGCACACAGAACTAGGGGTGTTGCCTGGACATTATTGGCCATCTATTGAGAACCTGGAACTGCACTGATACATGCTTATAGAACTACATGAGCAGTCCACGGCTGTGGGCATCGCAGCTCTGGACAGCAAATCATCTTTCTCTGTTAGCTGAAATCTACATGGGGATCTCACTGAAAGCATATCAGATTCAATACCCTGAAACTTCTATTTTCAATTAATGTTACATGCATGAAAAAAGCACCCTGAGGACTTCAATTACACCCAAATATTTTCTTGCAGCAGCTTTATAATCTGCCCCGCCAGCAAAAGGCACCACGGTTCTGATTTCTTGCATCACTTAGATTGCAATTTTAGGAGCTGCCAATAAGTTTTTCAACACTTTTAATTAGACTTCACAACAATTATCTCCTTAACATGTTTGCAGAATCCTATAAAGCTCCTAGGCTTGCATGTTCAGACAAAACCAAGCTATGCAAATAGTTTTGGTTCAATTATAATTATATCAGGACCAAAGAAGACAGATATGGCAGCATATCCATCTCTTTAAAAGTGGGTCTGCTTCAGTCCTGTAGAAGGAGGTGTGGGTATTAATTTTAGGAGCAGTGTGAGTGCGTGAGAGAGATATATATAGAGAGAGGGTGGAGTGTGCATGCTCCTGGCCCCTCTGTTAACTATTGCATGTTCAGGCAAATGTTTCCCAAATGTTGAAACTGAACTGAAGCAGTATTTGCCCCTGATCAGTGGTGGAGGAAGGGGTGGGGTGTGGGTAGCCCTGGGTGTCATCACTGAGGGGGGTGGGTGACAAAATGACAAAAATATGAGAATAAAATAAAAACAAAAATTGGGCCCACAGAACATTTTAGTTCAGTCCACAAATGTAACGAAACGCAACTGGCACTGGGTGCCACACCCCGGGGCCCAGCACTCTCCTGAAACAGCAGCATGGGACTTGTGTCTGCCCTCCGTCTCTCCCTCCGCTGCCCTACAGCTGAGGGGGAGGCGGTGGAGAGGCTCCACCCAGCGTGCAGCGCACCCTGCTGCAGGATGCACTTGCCGCACCAGGGACCTGAGCAGCGAGTTATGCTACTGCCTCTGATCCTCACTAAGACTGGAGAACATTCCTTCTGTCTTCTAAACGGGCTCAGAATGGCCTCCAATCCACCACGAATCAAGAACATTTCCCTGCTTTATCCCTCTGGAACAATGAGAGGCTATTCCTCTGATCGCTGAATCACAATGGCATTATTCACAATGACTTTGTCACAGTCAAAGCCAGGCACAGAATTTATTTTTGCCTGCTTGAAAAGATGTGTGTAGAGAATGATTTATATTTGGAGATTTTCTCCTTGGCTCGAATGCATTTGTTAATTTCATTTTTTTTTTAAACATACTTTTTATTAATTTTACAAAATACAAAAAAACAAAAAAACGGTACATACTTAAACCCCTTTTCCACCTCCTTCCTACCCACCCACATGGGTCCTCCCCTGCCACAGAAGTATCCCATGTTTGTGAACAGTCAGAAATGGTCCATTTTATGCTTGGATTTCTGTCCTCCTCCCCCTCCCCTGACCCCAAAGCCCCCCCCTGCCACCAGGGAGCTCCAGCAAACCAGGGCAGTACGCAGGAGGACATCCATCCAACCATCTATTGTTATACCAAAAAAAGAGAAAAATAGAAATAGGAAAAAAAGGGGAAAAAGAAAGGGCGAAGAAAAAAAAGAAAAAGAAAAAAACAATACAAAACAGAAAAATTTTTCTTGCATTCATAGTTGAAAAACCATATTTTATGGGCTTCCCCTCCCCCCCTTCCCCGGTTTTCATCCCTTTTTTATCATCTGCAACAGTTTCTTACTTTATAAAAATACACCTTTGTATCTTATACAACTTATAAATCAATTGTTAACATTTTCATCTAATATTCAAATCACTGAAAATTCAAACTCCCATTTTCTCTTCCCGTGCCTAATTTTTTTTTTCTCCCTCTATAAGCCTCCATATTTTCACATTTTCCAAAATCCATTCACTTTTAAAACTATAACTATTCTCAATTTAACCTTACATCCCCGATTACCGGCTCCACCCCCCCCCAATCCAGCAAATTCCAAAATCAGCAGACCAGTTATAAACCTGTTAATCCATCCTTATAATCACAACATCACTTTCCCTTCACCCCACCCCCTGTTTACAGTCTCTTGCCATCCAGGTCACCATACAGGACCCCTGAATTTCTTCTCTTCTCTGCATATTTTTTCCTTCTTCCCTGTGGGCGTTCTGGAGTTCCAATAATACCAATCGTGCCCCCCTCAAAGACAGGGCACTCCATCCAACTTTTTGTAGAGTAGAGTCATCATTTTTTTCATGGTGTGTTTCATTTTGTGTTGAATCATCACAGTCCTCATCTTCATCTTTTCCTTCCCCATCATTGTCATTCTCACATTGCTCTTTTTCAGTGTCAAAAGCTTCATCTCCTAGAAAATCATATTCCGCCATCACCTCCTGAAATTTCTGCTGTAACTCCTGTCGTCGTGTCTCCTCTTGACATAACTCTATTCTTGTTTCCCACATTAAGGTCAAAACAGACCGCTGGAACTCAGGGGAACACTTTTTTGTTGACATATTTCAGTCCTGCCAAGGTCAAAACTTATCACGTGGGGTGGAATATGATCACAGTTTATTTTCTCGACTCCATTTTAACAAGCTGGCTGCATTCTTCAAGTCTTGTTAACAATAAAGTTCGAACTCACATTTCACAAGCACTTAAGCCAAAAAAGAAATTCCACAAAGTCCAGAAATACAAAGTGAAGTAAAAATTGACTTATAAATCCTGATCAACTCACTGAATTGCCTAGGCTGCCGGCTCCCGAGGGAAAGAAAGGTTTTTCTTAGGCTTTACCTCATTGCTGCAGGGCAGTCATAAACCACAGTCTCTCTCCCCTTTTCACCCTGCATCAAAGGGGATATTCTCTTTGATGCCTTTGAGGGATCCTTTTGAATTACAAATCTTCTGTTTATGGCTTCGGGTTTCTATTTACTGTCTCTTTGTTGCCGTGGGGGGGGGTGGCTTCCTCTTTTCTCCCCTCTCTCCCAGACCAAATTGTTTTATAATCCAAATCGTGAGGTTACTTACAGTCTTTTCCAATCGTTTTATTTTCGGAAGAATCCAGCGCTCTCCGCCTTCGGCTTGAAGCTTCTCCCTGCTAGAATAACGTTGCCGCTCAAAATGGCCCCCGCGACTTCTACCCTCCTCGCTCCGGAGCTCTTATTAGAGCTAACCGAAGAGTTGGGGAGTCCGGATTGGGTCTGTGCCGAGCAAATTGCCCTCGGGACGCCCTTCCCGAGGTTCTAAGGGGCGCAGCGTTGCTCTCGCTGCCCTCCCCACTCCTAGCAGAGACGGGCCGTCTCGGAGACGAGACGAAACCCCGCCGATCGACGCTGGCGCTGAATCCGGAAGCCCTGCATTTGTTAATTTCAGACCATTTGTTCCACAGTTTTCATGGTAGCCAGTGGGGTGCCCTCCTGTGGTTGATGGACTCCAACTTCCATCAGCCCAAGGCAGCAAGGCCATTGGCCAGGAATGATGGGAGCTGTAGTCCACAGCATCTGGAGGGCTCCACATTGGCTACCTTATGCTACTTAGGCTCTTCACTTCAGAGGATGCCCTCCTATTGCCAGTGTTGAGTCATCTGGTGAGAGGGCTCCTGTATGTGTTTCTGTATGCGTAATGGGACGACTTCTTTTTCTTCACCTCTGAGAAATGGGAATGTTGTACTTTCCCCCAAAGAATACTGGGAACTGTAGTTTACTCCTCACAGATGTGCAAACTCCACCAGCCTTAACAAACTACAGTTTCCATGATTTTTCGATCGAATACTTTGAATGTGCCTTAAATGTAGGGGGTTTATACAAGCAACCTCTATAAAGAAATGTAGGCAGCTTTTGAAAATACCAATATCAGTAAGAGTAATAGAAGCAACTTTTAACCTTTTGACACAATGTAACCAGATTTACTGTGCAAAGCTATGGGAAATAATTAAAGACCAGTCATAACAATGTTAATGCTAAAAATAAAATAACCAATGAATAATGTCAATGTTAACAGAGAAACCTGCACATTTTCTCCAATAAAAGCACAATTTGTTATAGGCAAAATGTAGTTTGTTATTTTATACCTTTCTCTAGTTTCCTCTCATGTAAAATATACAACATGTCAAAATTTTAAATGGGCCATGTCCTGTAAAACTACCTGAAAGAAAACTATGTTGCTGGATGACTGATGCAAAGACAAATATTTGTGCTGCCCCACTCCCTCTTTTGCATTACTGCAGTTTGGTGACCAAATTTTGATAGTATTCTCTTTCTCTGTAAATGCCCCCCCCCCAAAAAAAAGCAATTGCCGTGGTGACCAAGCATTCTGCAGCACATGGGGAAAGTGCTTACAAAATTGCTCCCCACTTCTTTTGTGTCTGTATTATTGCCACAGATGATCTTCTAAATGTAAGTAAATAACGATAAGCCTTTATTACCATTCATCTATTACCAACAGTGTACTAATTGCTGATTAGAGCACCAGTCCTATACTCACTTAAGTCCCACTGAACTCAACAGGACTTCCTTCTGAATAGACATGGATAGCATTGTCCATAAGACCACTTTCAATGACATATGAAAAAGCAGAGTGACTGTTTGGTATTGTCTAACTGGGATGCTTGTACAATTAGATGGCCCATGGCAGGGGAGGTGAATCTTTGGGGATTGGTGAAAGGACACAGAATTGCCAGCAGCTGTTTCAACATGTTTGGATCTGATGCTCACTTTTTTCCAAGCAGCATTGAAGCCATTTTCACGCTGCTGCTTCCTATGGGTTACATGACAAGCCATGCTGCAACTTCTCCACACACCAACAGTACCTCTCCAGTATTAACGTGAATACGGGGGTGAGTCAAAATCTGCCTTTCTCCCAGGTGATTTGGTGCTACTTAAGTTAACTAACAACTTAGGTAAAACTTATTTTTCTTCTTCTTCCAATCTCTCCTGGTTTGGATTAAATCCAAGCTATTGCATTCCTGGCAAAGACAATTAAATCCTTTTATTATTATTTTTGCTAGTAAACACCCAAGGATAAGAGAAAAACAATTGCATCTCCCCTCAAGTGACAGGGGTGGGGACTCTCTTATTGCAAATCAAACAAGGCACCTTGTTCCTCAAGGCACCTTGAGCCAGTGTGGTGTAGTGGTTAAGAGCAATAGACTCGTAATCTGGGGAACCAGGTTCGTGTCTCCACTCCTCCACATGCAGCTGCTGGGTGACCTTGGGCTAGTCACACTTCTTTGAAGTCTCTCAGCCCTACCCACCTCACAGAGTGTCTGTTGTGGGGGAGGAGGGGAAAGGAGAATGTTAGCCGCTTTGAGACTCCTTCGGGTAGTGATAAAGTGGGATATCAAATCCAAACTCCTCCCCCTCCTCCTCCTCCTCCTCCTCCTCTTCTTCTTCTTCTTCTTCTTCTTCTTCTTCTTCTTCTTCTTCTTCTTCTTCTTCTTCTTTCAGAAGAAGGTTTCAAACCATCAGTTCAAAATGAAATGAAAGTAGTCGATGGTCTCTAAATATCTGTGTTTTCTCTTCTTTTGAAAAAGAAAAAAAAAGCTGGCCTGGGGTCTTTATCACTTTTATGATCATAGAATCATAGAGTTGGAAGAGACCACAAGGGCCATCCAGTCCAACCCCCTGCCAAGCAGGAAACACCATCAAAGCATTCTTGACATATGGCTGTCAAGCCTCTGCTTAAAGACCTCCAAAGAAGGAGACTCCACCACACTCCTTGGTAGCAAATTCCACTGCCGAACAGCTCTTACTGTCAGGAAGTTCTTCCTAATGTTTCTTTCTTGTAGTTTGAATCCATTGCTCCGTGTGCGCTTCTCTGGAGCAGCAGAAAAAAACCTTTCTCCCTCCTTTATATGACATCCTTTTATATATTTGAACATGGCTATCATATCACCCCTTAACCTTCTCTTCTCCAGGCTAAACATACCCAGTTCCCTAAGCTGTTCCTCATAAGGCATCATTTCCAGGCCTTTGACCATTTGGGTTGCCCTCTTCTGGACACGTTCCAGCTTGCCAGTATCCTTCTTGAACTGTGGTGCCCAGAACTGGACACAGTACTCCAGGTGAGGTCTGACCAGAGCAGAATACAGTGGTACTATTACTTCCCTTGATCTAGATGCTATACTCCTATTGATGCAGCCCAGAATTGCATTGGCTTTTTAAGCTGCTGCATCACACTGCTGACTCATGTCAAGTTTGTGGTCTACCAGGACTCCTAGATCCTTTTCACATGTACTGCTCTCAAGCCAGGTGTCTCCCATCCTGTATTTGTGCCTTTCATTTTTTTTGCCCAAGTGTAGTACTTTACATTTCTCCTTGTTAAAATTCATCTTGTTAAAATTCATAATGGAATCCAACTGACTGAACAGGAACTTCAACTTAAATTAGATACTATGCAAATACCATGGTTGTTGCTTTGACAAATCTGATCACTTTTTAGGAAAGCCTTCCACAAAACCTCCCATCACCCTCCCTAACCATTGGCCATGCTGGCTGGGCCTGATGGGAGTTGGAGTTCAGCAACATCTGAAAGGCCACAAGCACCTCACCGCTGTGCAACTCCATCAGCAGGAGTGCAGTAAATGAAACTTTCTAGAGGTGAAATGAAACAGTAGTCTCAAAAAAACTCTACAGCTGGAAGAACAAAGGTCAAAATCCCTTCTAGCATGAAACCCAGATATCTGTCTACTTCGCTTGAACGTGAGGGTGGGATACAGCTTGGCTTACACTCTCTCAAGCATGTACAGAGAAAGCAAAAGCAGTCATTCCTGCAGCTTGGATGAAGGCTTTTCTTCTTTTTTCACAACAACGCTCTGCTAATTCGCACACATCATACCAACGAAGGGTTTTGAATTACTGCCTACAGAACACTTTGTATATTTGTCAGTGTTTTGGCATTTGGTTGACATGGCCTTATGATGGAGAACGTTCCTATTAGCCTTGGGCATGTTTCTTCCCTCCCACCCCCGGGAAAGGTTTATGCCAACTTCTGTTCTAATTATTTCACTAACAAATGGACAATTTCTTTTTCTCTGAGGAAAAAAATATGTAGGATTGTTGAGGTTTCCCAGCAGAAACACAAGACGGGTTGCATAATTGATACCAGCAAAACAGCTGGCACCATAGAATGACATACGCCACACAATGACATTGAAAACACAGCCATATTCCTCCCTCTTGGCACATGAGATCTTTCTCAATGTCATTTGATTAGGTCTGTTGAATTGGAAAGCTAGCATCTCTCTCTCTCTCTCTCTCTCTCTCTCTCTCTCTCTCTCTCCGTGTGTGTGTGTGTGTTCTTCCTTCTGAAAGGCTGCCAAAGGTAACAAACTAGTTTGTAGAAGTCTAGCTTGTGTATGGAGAAATGTCATATCTTCCAAACAATCAAATACATATATAAGCATCACTGCATGTACCCTGAATTGAAAAGTTAAAATTTGGTGCAAATGAATCCCAGACTTACACTAGCGCTTGGAGTGACATATGCAAATTAAGCAAATTTTTATGACAGGGCTATGTTACATAATATATTCTAATGCATGAAATGTGAAACCTAACTGAATCCATATTCATAGGAGGACTGTGATACTGTCTCCCTGGCACTGTACAACTTCAGAATGCACTGGACAAGGGCACAATGGACTGAGAGTCCTCCAGCGTTGAATACTACCATGTGTTTCAGTTCTAGTCTATGCTTCTAGCTTTCTTGCAGATGTACAGAGAACACTTAATGTGTGGCATCATTCAGTTGTGACTTCCTAATGATTGTGATGCTTCAGAATTTGTCTCAGTTTCCTCTTCATTCTTCTCAGACAAACCAGGTGCAGCCTACCTGCTGTGTCAGGTCCGCCCCCCAGGCCAGCCCTGCGTCCAAGCCTGCCTGCCATTGACCAACTGCACAGGCAGGCTTGGATCCAGCTTCTCACCTTTTCAGGCATGATTCCAGTGACTTGAGCCCCCTCATTGGGCCCAAGGGAGGCCACCGCTGGCCCACAATGCCACCACACCAGGGAGGGTGAGCGGACTTGCGTGAAAGTTCATGGATAGAGTTTGTGATGCTTCGAGATTTGTCTCTGCTTCCACTTCAGTCTTTGCAAACAGTCAGTAGGACCGTATATGGGTAGATAAATGCAGCCTCTTGTTAGGGATTCTCAGCTATGCCAGAAATGTACAATAATCTAGAAAGCTGTTGCTCATTAGTTTGAGTTCAAATGCTCCATTGATTCTAATGAGAATGCTGACATCTCAGATTTCATCTTGGTGGAGTTGCTTGCTTGGAAGTGCAACGTAAGTACAATTAACACAACATGTACGTAATTTTTGCAATCATGGCAGAACTAAGCTGCAGCTGATTAGATCTGTTGCACTGTGTTTCCATTATGCCTTTCTGAATGTCATAATATGAAAAATCTGGCTTTCCTTTGTTTTGATTCTTTAGCTCCCCTTGCCCTTTTTGCCATTACACTTGGTTTTTTCCCCCTTGCAACCATGAGGGCTAGACACTTTATATATAAAAAAATTAAAAATGTATGCTCACATTCTAATGATTTCAATAGTCTCTGGCAAGCTGAGTACAAGAATGCATTGAGGGGCACCTGCTGCCCTTCAGGTGATATGTTATAGCCATCCAGTGGTTAGGTTTACCATATATGAGTTGATGAGTCATTCCTATTGTGTTTTGAAGTAGCTAGGCTGAAAGCGCAAGTCCTGCTGAGTCACCTGTGCCACATTATCTCTGAAGTGTTGAGCTTTACAAACACTCTCTTCCCCCAAATTCAAATCAGCTGTGGCTCAATATACTGTACCCTGATATACCTATGCAGTGACCAGCCATTCAATGACTTTTGAGAGGTAATTTGCAAAATACAATGTTCATATGCATCCCACAACTCTCCTTTTCCTCCAGTTTCCCCTCTTCTTCCAACTTCAGGCTATGTAAATCAAAGGGAGATGATTAACTGCTCCCTTTTATACTCAACAGGGGCTAATTTCATGTTAAAAGCTTGTTATAGTATGAGCTCTGATATGCAAATAAAACAAACAGCCTCGAAAAGGATCCCGCCACATTTTCCTTTACAAGTCTAAATATAGAGCCAATTTCCTTTTAACTTTAAAATAATTACTAAAATTTGAAATTGTATCAGAAGCATCTTTGCCCTAGGAAAGGAGAGAGAGTAGTTGCCCAAAGGGCCATTAATTGGGACAGTTCCCAGGAGACATCAGGCTTCTATAAAGTATGTAGCAAGCGGTTACATAAACTAGCTTAGATTTGAGGGGGTGAGGAGTTAGACCACTGAAAAAATTGAGCATCTTCATGGATGTTAGCTTTGTCAGTTCCATGACAGCTCAGTTGGTTAGAGTGTGGTGCCTGTAACGCCAAGGCTGCAGCTTCAATCCCTGTATGGGACGGCTGCATATTCCTGCATTGCAGGGGGTTGGCCTAGATGATCCTTAGGATCCCTTCCAACTCCATGATTCTATAATCTATAATCATCATGTATACATTCATACCTCGGTTTAAGTATGCTTCGGTTTGAGTACTTTCAGTTTAAGGACTCCGCGGACCTGTCTGGAACGGATTAATCCACTTTCCATTACTTTCAATGGGAAAGTTCACTTCAGGTTAAGTACAGACTTCCGGAACCAATTGTGTTTGTAAACTAAGGTACCACTGTATGCTCATTGTGAGGGCCTGGGTGGCTGCTGCTAAAAGCCTGCAAGGTCTTCAATTCTTATTTAGCTTTCTTTTAGTAGCTCTTCTTCTGTTGTAGGCAAAGCCCAGATCAGCCTAGGCCAGGCATCCCCAAACTGCAGCCCTCCAGATGTTTTGGCCTACAACTCCCATGATCCCTAGCTAACAGGACCAGTGGACGGGGAAGATGGGAATTGTAGTCCAAAACATCTGGAGGGCCGAAGTTTGGGGATACCGGATACCTGGCCTAGGCTATTAAAAGAGTGTGTCAGAATTATTTTTCTCTTCCCATCTCTTGGGGCAGAGGCTGGTCCAGGAGAGGGAAGTAGGAAGTGACCAGAAGAGGTGGTGCCCGCAACACTCACTCAAAAGAAAAAGAAGTGCTCATAAGCTCACAGAGGCTGGCAGTCCCTTGATATACATGCTTTGAAAGAATTGAACTGTTTTCCTTCCTTCTTTTTCTATTCTGAAATAAGCCGTCATTTCTAATCCTCAATATAAAAGTTACGCAAAAGCCGAAGTCTCCAAGGAGTCATTCAGGTGGACCCCCTTCCAAATTTAGAGGAGCCAAATGTGGATATTATCTAAGTTTAATTCAAATCATATGAGATTTTTCCCCACGTTGGCCATATTTTCTTTGACAAAAACTTCCACCAAGTTGTAAGGAGCTGTTTTATAAAGTTTCTAGCTGGCGATGAATTCAGAATCCAAAACACGTTGACAATTTTATTTTAAAAACAAAAAAAGCATGAAACCAGCATTTTTACCAATAATAAAATAGTCTTCCTTTGTGACTCATTTGCAAATGGAATAATAAAACATGGAGTTAGAGAAATTGCTCCATTTCCTTTGGGTTCTTAAGAATACCCAAATGGAGAGAGAAAGAGAGACAGAAAAACTTTCTGGTAAACAGTGTAAAGTTTTTTGTAGACTCTGAAGTTTGTTCTGCCCTCTGGATGCCGCTGTTTCTTTCCTCCACAATTCCACCTCACTTCGTGTCTCTTGGTCTGTTGAGTATTTTGGCATCCTAGGCAGCCAGTGTTTGTGCAGTGATTTGTTCTGCTCACTGCCCTTTCCAGTGTTCCTGAGAGCACTATTATTTTTCATTGTTGTCAACTGTATTGCGCTGGAATCATTGCCTCTCATTAATTTCCATTTTAGCATGTTTATACTTAAGTTCCAATGAAATACGGCTTCTAAAGTTTCTCAAAAATTGCCATTTTTTAAATCCACCTAAATAGGGTCCATATTATCAGTGGGTTATATATTTATTAATGTGATGCTCATTATTAGCCCATTGTTTATATGGCTTTTTACATTGGGTTGCCTCTTGTAAATGCTAGTGAATTATCTTACACACTTAGAGCATGGATTGCCATGAGAAAGTAGCATACAACTAAACAATGATGATGATCTTCAGTAAGACAAATCACTACAAATTAAGCTATACTGTATATGTGACCCAAATATATTAAAGCATGGAGATGCTTAGATTTGGAAGTGAATATTGTATCTCCTAGCTACATTGTAAGATACCTGTTGATCTGTGGCTCACTTGACATTGTAAATTCACCTATACAACAGTGTTCTGCCACATCTTCCATATGTTTCAGTGCATTAAATTCCTGTATAAAGGTGATACCTATAAGATGCCCCAAAGCTTCAGGAAGAAGGGGAAAATGAAGATAGCAGCAACTGAGTTTATTCACACAAATAGAAGTGTAGAGTGAGTTCTATCAAATTCTTTCATGGCTCCCTGGCCAGATCCACTCTTTGCAGAGCTTGAGGAATAATGAAAACATTTATAATGAAGTCCAATGAATGTCATGATTGGCTTTGTGTACTGTAGCACTTAGAATGTCAGACTAGGGCCTGGAGACCAGGGTTCAAATCCCAATTTGACCATGAAGATCACTGGGTTATTTTGGGCCAGTCACTGCCCCTCAGAACAACCTACCTCACATGATTATTGTGGGGATTAAATGAAGTGGAAAACTATGCATGACACACTGAGCTTCTTGGAGGAAAGGTGAGGAATAAGTGAAATAAAATACATGAAGAAATAAGAGACCCCTCCCCAACGAAACGAAACATGACAAAAAAATGTATACTTCTGGGGAATGGTTTCATTTGTCATGCTTCCTATAAAATAATCTGTAACATCAGTGAACTGCATATATGACTCAAATACCACAGCACTATTTTTCAAATGACATCAGACTGTGCTTTTTTATTTTTGAAACTCCAAAAGCAGTATTGCCCCCGTATCATAAATTACTTTATAACATTCCAGTTAATGGTAATTAAATTTGAGTGAAGGAGCTTGTGCTCGGCAGAGAGACAAGTTTTTTAGGTAGCTTGCGAAACTGGTCAGCTGAAAGCTTTAAAGTGGACCTCTGGCAGTAACAAACTTTCTGTTTATAAAGAAGCTTTGTCTCACACCGAAGACTAATAATGTGTGCAATTATCTGAGAACATATAATCACTTGCTTACTTTCATCTTGTGCGCAAATGAAGCTGGGAACCAAGGTGAATTTGGAATCTAGTTATACATAGAGCTTAATCACACACTCTTTGGTCCTTTGATGTCAGTGGGAATTTGGTCTGCCGAAGGGAATGCACGATAAGGCTACTGGGTCTCTAACCTGTCACTGCCTTTCACAGGCAGAGTAGCCAAGCAAGCAGCTTCCCTGCGATACAGGGACTTATTGGGGGGCAAATCATGGTGTGGATGTGTGTAAATCCTATAGAAGAGGAAGCAGAAAATGAGTAAAGTTTGACTTCTATTGATAAGATTAATGTAAACTACAGCTAACTGGTACACAAATGTTGTTAAATGGAAATGGGGACAATAGATGTGTGTGTGTGTGTGTGTGTGTGTAAGTGATTGAAAATAGGAAAGGGAGAAAGTGGGGTAGATAGTAATAGACTATCCACTGCCAGCTCTAGCCCCACCCACTTTTGAATTTGGACCCTCCCCCTGCCAACTCTAGCCCATCCTATCCCTGAAATGCACTGCAGTTCTTGACATAAGAAAGTTTCCCCACTTGATGATAGAGGACATGTCTGTTAAAATATAACAACATGGAAACTTCAGGTTCAGAACCCCTGCATCCCTTAGAGTGCCAGGTGCTGGGCAGCAACAAGGAGGAAAGACATACCGGTAGTCCTGTGTAATGGTGCCCAGGTTGTGGAACACCCTCCCTTGGAAATACATCTAGATTCTCCTTTTTTTGTTGGAGGTTTTGTTTTTTTGTTTTTGAGGTGGGGACACTTCTTAGAAACCTTCTCATTTCAGCAGGCATTTAATCTAGTGGGCTGGTTATTTATTTCTGAATTGCTTTATCTCCTGCCTCTCTTTCAATAGTGTTATTTATATATTCATTGCAAAAAAAGCAAAAAAGCCATATGATTGGGCTGCATCCAACATTATTTGTCTGTTAGCACAAGGGCTTCCACACTAATGGGTGGGTGAGTTTAAATGTTGTCCAGGAGCGGAACCCAACACAACCATCACACCAGCGGAAATACGTTGTGCAACGGATTGCGCAATCTCTTACGCAACAAAGTTACAAGCACCCAGCAGAACATGTATGCCGCTAAGCTTCTTTAAATTAGTGCTGAGTTATTTTAAATCTCTTTTTAAAAGTCTGTTGTTAGCTGCACTGGGCATTTTTATGAGCAGAAATGCAGTTTATAAATCCTTGAATGAATGGCTTCATAAAATAAGTGATCAAGCTGCCTCTGGATGCATTGACAGTAGGGTTTCATTTTCACCTGAACTGTTCGCTTAGCAGTACTTGCACTGGCTTAAATATCAGGCTGCCAAACTAATGTTAAATAGGTCTTGGGATGGAAACACATTAAAATGGCACGTGCTTGACTTATTTTTCAGTACAAATAAGATGACTGCAAGCGTCTGAAAAAGCTTTGCTGGGCAATCTATGCAGAAGTACTTTAGATCTGTTCTTTGATACACTTTAAAAAAGGAAAATAAACCTTGTCTCCTTGCATGTGGAATTCCTTCTATTTTACAAGGACGTCAGGCAAGTAGCTTCCAGGCAGCACCTCTTTGTACTTCTGCCTTACTGGGGTCATGAATTCTAATATAAACTTCTCTGTCTCCTGACAGTAGCTGCATATCACTGTTGTACTAACACAGGGATACAAAGCTTCTCTCTATGCCCAGTTGGCTGCGCTGGAAAAAATGGCCTTATATCATGTTGTTTAAATAAAAAAATATTTTTAAATGGTTTTTTTTTTCATAGTCAATGCAAAAAGTGAATGCTTCTCTCTGTATGTCTGCATATGTTTGTGTATTACAGCAGTAAAAAAAATGCCATTATGGAAAATTCAGTTCTGTCAGAGTTCCCAGTTATTTTAACAGGAGACCTTTAAAGGGAGGGGGGGAGAGAGACCATTCCAGAGATGCTATTCAATCTTTGTGCAATTCCAATATGAACTGACCCGATCCACACCTCCCACACTAATTTAAGAACTGGAGCATAGTTCTTCATTTTGCAATGTAGTTCCCAGTTCAAAAAAAAAAGCTGATCAAAAACACACATATATGAAATGCACTCTTTGAGGTGCATATTCAGAAATACTGTTAAACCTGTATTTAAATGCAAATCTTTGTAAACATTTTAATAAATAATCCACAGAGTAATTCAGAAATGGGGCAGACTTGTCCCAAAGTGTCAGAGATCAGAAGCGGATTAAACCCTCACATTAGTTGTCACTCATTCATATCCAATGGCAACTCTTCTAGGCAATTAGCTCAACTGGGAGCTCCCTGAATACAGAAGTGTACTGCAGGAATTTGGCAAGGATCTGGATTTGGACCCAGGTCAGAGATGGCTAGCCATTAACCTCAGTCAGCTAAAGCAGACAGGAACAGCCCAGTTCTCTGAACAGGTTTCTTCATTTAGCTGTACACAGTCCTGCATTATTAGTTAGTGTAGGACAATGGTTGCACACACAATGCACGTTTAAAGCACATGACTTCCCCCAAAGAATCATGGGACCTGAGATGGGGCTTATATCTTTGTGAGGTGTAAATGGCAGTTCCCAGGGTTCTTTGGGGCTTTAAATGTGAACAGTGAAAGCCTGCATGTGTTTAGTTGCTGCCCTTGCAAGTCCCTGCTGCTCACACTGAACCTGACATGGATTATAAATAGACTGATCTGTCCATCGCTGATGCCCCCCCACCACTACCACTCCAGCACATGTATTCTGAATGTTTAAATGTTTTGAATGTTTCCTCTTTCAGATTTAAGCCATCCAGATAAATTAATCTGTACAGAAAGAGTCGCTGCAGCAGAAATAGCAACCGTTCAGCAAACAGCATAGTCGGCCTAGATCTGGCTCTACCGAGTTTGGACTACTGTTATTATTTTTGCAGTAGCATCATATTACGGGACCCTTTGCATAAGCAAAACAGCCATATCCTTCCCCGCAAAGGGCTTACAGACAATGGACAATGGGAGAAAGAGAGGCGGCAATAAGAAGGAGGTGGGGAGCAAGGGCAGGAAGGGAAGGATGCTGAGAATTCTGAGGTAACTGTTGTGTCTCAGCCTCTGTCACAAAATCTATTCATTTACAGTGGTACCTCGGGTTACAGACGCTTCAGGTTACAGACTCTGCTAACCCGGAAGGAGTACCTCAGGTTAAGAACTTTGCTTCAGGATGAGAACAGAAATCGCGTGGCAGCGTGGTGGCAGCAGGAGGCCCCATTAGCTAAAGTGGTACCTCAGGTTAAGAACAGTTTCAGGTTAAGAACGGACCTCCAGAATGAATTAAATTCTTAACCAGAGGTACTACTGTATTTGATCTGTTTCTACATTCTCGAAACCTTCCAGGCAATAGAACGAATGAAACAGGAAATCAGCCTTACTGTCAAAAGCCAGAACAAACACGGGGCAGTTCTAGAGCTAGGGTGCCAACACAGAAAAGGCCCTCCCATCAAATAAACTTTCCCCAGAGGAGAAACGTTCAGGAGGCTCCTACTGGATGACCTCAAATAGCTTATAATTACAGTGTCCTCCCTAAATCAATCTAATCAGCATTTATTTTTTATTTATGTCATAAAATGAATATACTGCTTGACTGTAGGGGGGCGGAAACAACCATAAAGCAGATAGTAATACGATTTCAGGATCAGTAACTGCACATTTGTTGGTTGACTACTTTGGGCTTAGATTGTAACTGACAAGTATTGTGAGGATCCCACCCTAGACTCCAATCACAAGTGGAAATGCCACTGATAAAAAAGAAAACCCAACGGGCTATTTAAAAACAATGGTTCCCCCAATAATGTCTCTTTTCACATAAGTGGTTTATAGCTAATACAGTGGTACCTTGGTTCTCAAACGTAATCCATTCCGGAAGTCCGTTAGACTCCCAAAACTGTTTGAAAATCAAGGTGTGGCTTCTGATTGCCTGCAGGAGCTTCCTGCACTCAAGTGGAAGCAGCGTCAGACATTTGAAAACGTTCGCAAACCAGAACACTTACTTCCAGGTTTGCGGCATCCGGGAGTCAATTTGTTCGAAAACTAAGTTGTTTGAGAACTAAGGTACCATTGTAAAGCAAATTGTTTTTAGGAACAATCTGTCTAAAACAGCTCCCATGGATGTGACCCAAATGAGTCTTGCTCCCCTTTTAAGCACATAGTCTTGTAACCCTCACACACCACTGCCGACTTGGCTCCATCATTGCAATATACTTTGATGAGAGAAAGTATTCATCTGCTGGATTACAATATACACTTAGTAATTTTTCAAGAACTGCAGAAGAACCACAGCAAAGAAATTACATTCCACGGAAGGTGCTGGGGATAGCATATAAATAACTGTGTGGTGAATTTAACAAAGATTCTTTTGTGTGATCATATAGCAAGGCCAATAAGGATAGGAAGTGGAAAGTTGCCATGTTGAAGACTGCATATTGCTATATAGTCATCATAAATGAATATTTATTTTCTTAGGTGAATCACGCCTGGGAAGTATTGAACCAAGAGAAAGAATGTCATTTCTACACCAATGGTTGAAGTCTAATCACATTTCCCAGAGAAGGCAGTTTCTAACAGGATGGCAAGTTTATTTTCCTGAAGAAACTTGGCTGTTAAATATATGTACTTTTCAAGCACTTGGCTTGACACAGCTAAAGATGCAATCCATCCATTGAAATCTAATCATGTATAGCAAGAACAGAGACTTTAGAAAACCAGAAAGCAATTAGAAACAGCTCAACATTGTTGGTTATTCATTTAGGGTGTTTATGGGAGGGTATCACCAGCATGTCAGTGGTAATAATAGTTATGGGCAGGGCTTTTTCAGGGAGAACTCAGCGGAACTCAGTTCCGGCACCCCTCAGGTGGGTGCCATTGCCATCCTAAGAGAAAGAGGGAGGCGTGAATGGTGACTTCCGGCACCTCTTTTTCTAGAAAAACAGCACTGGTTATGGGATTTGATGAGGTCACCCAAGAAGAGATGGAGTCAGCATAGCAGGGGACCAAGAATTGAACCCTGAGGAGCAGATTGAGGAGAACATTCCCAGTGGAAGCACTGAGTGAGCGACCTGACAGATAGGAAGACAACCAATTAAGAATAGGGTGACAAGAACCTACGGCTTGGAGGAAATAATGTAAGAGAGGTCGCATATTCCGTTCCACCATTTCCTGAGGAAGGTAGACTATTAAATGATTTACCGTATTCTTTATTTCCAGGTGAACTGGAAGGCTTGCTGAGCAACAAGAATATACCTTCTGGAGGACTGAATGTGACATTTCCAGTCTATGTAGGGCAAAGTGGTATTCTGACAACTGGGAGAATTAGTACAGGCAGTTTCCCTGAAGTGTGACCCTCACCTATGACTGTCTTTGGTTCTTTGGGGAAATGATAGCACCATAGCAAGACAGCTTATGTGTGCATTATTTCATGGAGAGTAACACATGTTTCACCACTCAATAAAATATCAGAAGACATTTCTGTAGTCGAGGCATATCCTTGTGGGGATTAATATCAATAATAAACTGTAATTCAATTATCTTTGAATTCCCAAGTGTCTGCCCAGTGAATTAAGCAGGAGGTTTCCTGGCTTATTTGATGAGCTCCCTTCTTGGCTGAATCTATCACTGTCAATTAAATTTATTATGCAATAATGAACAATGCAGGATCTACACAGAGCCAGTATTCACTTTAATGGATCATTAGCTTTTCAGATCTTGCGCTCCTTTTTTCTCCTCGCTACTATTTCCGTGCCTTGCCAGAATGTTCATTATCCCAGCTATTAATCTCATTATACATTATGTACTTGTAAAAGTAAAAAAAAAGGGGGGGTGCTGCTGCTGCTGCAATTAATGGCCACACAAATTAGAGAGCATCATAGGGAACTGGAATATGTTCTCAGCTCTTTCAGAAAGATCTCCTATAGTCCTAAATTAGAGGTTGGGTGTGTGGTTCTTTTCCTATATTTTGAGTAATTAAAAAGTGCTACCGATTAACCAGCATAGATAAATTTTAATACAGGCATTTTAAAAAATTGGAGATGGCAAGAGGAATCTTAAGGCTGCAATCCTAAGCATATATATTTGGGAGTAAGTCTCACTGAACTCAGTGGGGCTTACGTTAAATTAAATATGAATATGATCGTGCTATAAAACACACATTCCCTCCCATGAGAGAGTGGGAGATATCTCTTCTAAGATAATATAAAAATAAAGTATTTTTTCCCTTAAAACTTGTTTTTCTCCTCCCACGTATAAATATATAGTGCAATCCTATACATGTTTACTATGTGTCTAAGTCGCACAGTCTTCAGTGGAAGGATAGACAAATATGTCAGTTTTCACTTCTCCCAGTTTCTTATTTTTCCAATCTTAAGTCCAGATCTCCACATTTCTACATCAGTTTGAGAGATATATTTTTTAAAGTCATCATGAAAATTCACCAGCATTTTAATGTGAATTCCTCTGAATAGACATATGTGTGCAATTTTGTCCAATATACACGTTTTCGCAAAGCAGTTTTCACAAAGCAGTTTCCCGCAAGAGGATGCTTTTCTGTATGTTATTTTTACTGATATGTGCTTTTGAATGCACACTTTGCCTCAGAACATTCATTTTGGTACACATTACTTGGCTGGAGCACTGCACTGCAAAATTCAGAGATGCACACATTTCAGGTTCACTGTTAACGGGAAACCTGATTTCTCCCCATTCCCAAGTCCATTGGGACTAACTTCTAAGTAGGAGTCCACAGGATTGCAGCCTTCTTGACTAATTGGCTACTTTTTTTTTTAACCTGAGTGGCTGCTTTAAGTACCATTCATATGCCACTCTGTTGCAATGATTTCAGTGCTTGTGGTTGCACCCAATCTTAGAGTATACCAACTGAAGTAAATGGGTCCATTTAATTTAAATAGGTCTGCTCTGATTAGAATTTAGTTGGATGCAGTCCTTAACATGATTGGATCTGTAGCACTCTCCTCTGGCTACTATGACTTTCTGACATAGAGTTTCGGGTTAGTCGTGCACCCATACTCCCATATGTACCACCATGTACATAATTTGTCTCTCCTGTCCTCAACACTTTTTTTACATTTATATCTCACCTTTCTTCTGTCATGGAACCCAGGGTGGTGGACATATGGCACCCATATGCTCACCCACTGAGGCAGTGAGCTGGCCTAGCTGACCGTCGGTTCATGCATTCAATTATTACCACGTCCCAGAGTATGGTAGATAGCTGAATATATGAACCAATTTCAAGAAACAGGTCATCTCCATTAGAAATGATCTGAAAGTTCTACTTGAGGCTCATTCATACAGAGAAATCATCACTTGTTGCAACCATCAAGTGATGAACATACTGCTCTGAAAGGTAGAAATGCAGAAAAGTCATAATGTACACATTAAAAGACTGTCTCTTTATTATGTTATCCTGTGAGCTGCAGAGCCACACTTTTGCATTTTCTTGGGAGTATTCTGGTTCAAATTAAGGTATGACTCACGTCCAGTTTTATAGAGAAAAAAATCTGTTTCTAAAATATAACTTTGGGATTTAGGTGTGTTAATTAACTCAGCTGAAAAGCAGAGAGATTTATCTGAAATGGTATTAATGTTCTACACAGCCGTCTGTGTGAAGTTATAAACTACATGCTGCCCTTTTGTAATTTCAAGGCTACAATTTAACATCTCCCACCTTGGCTGATATCTCCCCAGCCTCCTCTTCATTCACAATCTCCCCTTGTTGTTCATAAGGGTGTGGGTGGGTGTACATGGAAGTGTGAGTCTAGGGGTGTGCATAAGCACATATACCCTTACTATATTATTCACACTGCAACCTTTATTAATGTCAAAAGGACTGATTCTGTTTTGCTAAGACTTGCCACACACTTTTAACATTACCATCTGGAAAACATAAAAAGTAGGTGCAGAAACACTGCTGTTTCACCTTGAGCAGCTCAAACTCTATGGCTGCAATTCTGTATCTGTTTAAGCACTGTTTAAGCATTGCTATTGAAATGAATACTGTGAGGCTGTCTTTCAAATGGGAAAGGAAAGCACAATGCTGGGTATGCTACGTGTGAGTATCATGAGGTGCATAGGTTCTGTTGTGAGTGCCCTATCACAAAAATAATTCAGAAAACACACGAATCCCAAACTGAAAAAGAAAATGAGTGGCAGCCAATGGGAGGCTTTTATTAGTTGCATGGGCATCCAGAATTTTTTTTTATTTTTTTTGAATATTGTCTTTGTAATTTGTGACATGACATTTAAAGGAGGCCAGCTTGTTTTAAGAACAGAAGCAACTTAAGCTTAGGATCCTCTGAAAACTTTGGTGGGCAAGGCAGGGTTAAAGGTAAAGGTAAAGGGACCCCTGACCATTAGCTTGTAGATAAAATTTCTTAGCAATAAAAAGGATTGTAACATTTGGTGGTTTTTTTGTGTAAAATATATGGTATATATTACCTAGGTAAAGGTAAAGGGACCCATGACCATTAGGTCCTGTCGTGACCGACTCTGGGGTTGCGGCACTCATCTCGCGTTATTGGCCGAGGGAGCCAGCGTACAGCTTCCAGGTCATGTGGCCAGCATGACTAAGCCACTTCTGGCGAACCAGAGCAGCACACGGAAATGCCGTTTACCTTCCCGCTGTAGCCGTACCTATTTACCTACTTGCGCTTTGACGTGCTTCTGAACTGCTAGGTTGGCAGGAGCAGGGACCAAGCAACAGGAGCTCACCCCGTCGCAGGGATTCAAATTGCCGACCTTTTGATCAGCAAGCCCTAGGCTCTGTGGTTTAACCCACAGTGCCACCCGTGTCCCCCAAAGGCAGTGTTAGTGCACAACAAAAGTCACACGTGGAAGAACCTCTGAAAGGCTGCTTACTCAAGACTTTCCTGAATTGAATGTGGATTTTCCATTATCACAATCACCCTATAATTACTTATGTGGTCCTGAAAAACAACAACCTGTATAGTAACATGAGCCTTACAGAGTTAAATATTAGAACTCTGTATGATGGGCTAGAGTTAGACTCCACCCCTTGGATTTCGCACTGCTTTTCAGTTTCAGTTGTGTTTTCTACCTAGCCAGCAATAAAGAAACATATTTGTGTTTAGTAAGAACTAAGGTTTTGTTTACTCTGCAGTTATGATGATGAGTAGAGCAGGTCTGGGTTGCTGAATGGTGAAATAAAGAGATGAAGTGATCAGGAAAAAGAACTACCCTGAATTACTCTTTTAAAACAAAATAAAAAAAATCCTTCCAGTAGCACCTTAGAGACCAACTAAGTTTGTCATTGGTAGGATCTTTCGTGTGCATGCACACTTCTTTAGATAAACTGAAACAGAAGTCACCAGACTCTTCTATATAGTCAGAGGATGGGGAGGGGTATTACCCAGAAGGGTGGTGGGAATGGGTGATTGGCTGATAGGAGTGGTAAACCTGTAGATGACTGTTAATGACTGCAATTGGTCTTACAGGAAAAGACTCACTATATTCACAATGATAGTGGCTATTTTTTCTTCGTTTTCTTGAGTACTAGATGGCAATGAATGAAAACCGCCCTTGAGGAATATAAACACTGCTGTACACACTACAGTTAGTTAACTGGCTGACAACCTAGGCTTTTCTGATTTTCTCAATATGTGCAACTCAGAAAAACAAACCCAGCCACCAGTAAAAAAAATGCTTTTCACAATTAGTTTTCAATTATTTACTTGGTCTTTCATATAGCAACCAGTTTTCCCTTGGCTGTCCACCAAGGAGGAAAATCTAAATATCCAGAACAAGACCAGAGTGGATTTTTGAGAAAACAAATTCCACACTAGTTTTAAACTTCTTAGTGATAGTGTAAGCTATTTTGTTTGTTTTACATGTTTTGCTTTCCCCTTGTTCACTGTTTCCTTAACATCCTTCTCTCCTATATAAAAAATCCAGTTATTTAATTTATAGGGTTCATAGTAAATTTTCTGTTCCGACTTTCACATAGTTCATTGTGTAAGTTCACACACTCTCTGCATGGAGGAGGAGTTAGGGTGAAAATCACTGCCTTTCCAACCCCTTGGCCTGGCTATTGCATCCTTTCCACCAGTCAACGGAGAGAGGGGAGTTGGCTGGCACTGTGCATTCCTGCTCCACCCCAAAATGTGCCCCACTTAGAAATGTGGCTGCTCCACCTAGCAAAGAATGCTGGTTACAAAGTAATAGCAAACAGTTAATATAATATAGCATGATACTGTCTGAACTGGACTTATTGGGGATTACTGTATTCTTATTTTTTAACCTTGTACAGTATCTTGCGAACATATATTGAAAGGGGGTTGATAAATACATATATTGAAAGGGGGTTGATAAATAAAAACAAAAAAGCAAATCTGCCTATACCAGCTATTTCCCCCCATATGAATAGATTTTGGCAAATCAACCATATATCCATGGAAAAGATCCCAGTTTGCACCAATGAGCTTTTTCAACAATCTCATGATGGCAACTCCTTGAATTTTGTTTGCAGTCATCTATTCTCTCAGACAGGACGTGGGTGGCGCTGTGGGTTAAACCACAGAGCCTAGGGCTAGCTGATCAGAAGGTCGGCGGTTCGAATCCCCACGACGGGGTGAGCTCCTGTTGCTCGGTCCCAGCTCCTGCCAACCTAGCAGTTCAAAAGCATGAAGTGCAAGTAGATATATAGGTACCGCTCTAACGGGAAGGTAAACGGCGTTTCCGTGCGCTGCTCTGGTTCGCCAGAAGCGGCTTAGTCATGCTGGCCACATGATCTTGAAGCTGTACGCCGGCTCCCTCGGCCAGTAAAGCGAGATGAGTGCCGCAACCCCAGAGTCGGTCACGACTGGACCTAATGGTCAGGGGTCCCTTTACCTTTACCTATTCTCTCAGGCATCATGGTATTGTTTTGGTAATGAACCACTTATTCGAGGATGGAGAAGTTAATAAAATTGAGGGGAGAGAAAGAAGAACGCATCCCTTTCTATCCAACTAATAAAACTTATTATGCCATCACTTCATAATACAAAGAAGCCTTAACATCTGGTCTGGTGCACCCCATCAGAAATACACCTGAATGAAAAGCACTTCTTGTTCTGTGGAGAACAGCCGGCTGAATGATGTACAGAGATAGACCCTCCCAGTTCCCCTATGCAAAAGCTCCGTCCCTGCATTTCAATAGCTAAATTAGAGGTAACATGAGAGGGAAATATGCAGGCAGCCTCAGGGCACATCATATATTCCTTTATTCTGGAGCTTTTCCATAATTAAAAATGAAACCTAATTGCTCTGACTATTCATTCCTTTTCTAGAATGTCACAAAATTAGTTTCTGCTCAGTGATGAAAAGTGTAAAAGATTTTAAAGCAAGATGTACAACACAGTAACTTTTAAAAATGAGTAAATTAGAAAGCTATGCACTTCAGCTACGCTGGGGTCATAGATGTAGTCTGCCTTTATGGATTTTTTTAATGTTTGTAATAAATAAGGAGTTGCAGGACCCTAATTTGATTATTCTCCTAAATCATTGTTGGCGTAAATGAGTTCTGACAGTTCATCAATGCTGCCCTCTGTAGTCATAGAAGGAGAAAAACAGTCTCCCTAGAGAGGTGTGCTGAGGAGATATTCAAATAGATGTAAAATGCAAACTAACAACATCAGTGGAAACGCTTTTATGTTGCAAGCTTCTCTTTTGGTGAGTTTGTGCTCCCCCACCCCCTTTATTATCTTGTAAACCGATTTCTTTAAACACAATATTTCCAAATAGTAAAAATATCTTTTAATTATTGGTTTTAGTGGTAGGTGGGCAGCGTTGCTGATGAGGAATGTTCTTTGGCGGTGGGGGGGGGGTAGAGAACAGAGAAGCATTTTCCAAGCAAGGAGAGACAAAACAAATTACGATCGTAGGTCAAGGGCCTGGCCCTCAGTAGTCAAATAAAAAAATAATCAATTGCCCTAATTGAAAGCACACCCAATCCTCTATCACTCTGAAATTATTTCATCTGATAAGGTACCATCCATTAAGGAGTGAGTCTTTAAAACTAATGACATCAAAACCAGGCAGAAGAAATTGCAGGAAATAGAAGAGGTCGCCAGATGTTCCTAAACAGCTTCCTTTTGACATGCTGCAGTGCAGAACTGCACATACTGTATCCAAGTGTGTTTGGGGGGGGGGAGACTTGGAGCTCTGAATTTCTTTACCTAGAATGAAAAACCCTGGAAATACTTGAAACTGAAAATCACTTGTCATCCCCCCCATGCCATATCATATTTTCTTTTCTATATTTAAAAGTATTTGTTCCACCCTACTTTTTGGTCAAGTATGTTCCCAATGAAGATAACACATGTGTGTGTGTGAACCCAATAGTTCAATAAGGTTTCTCTGACTGGAGTAGCTTGAAAACTGGTATTGACAATAGAGGTTTAGAAAGCCCTAGGAGCTCTCCATATAATCTTCTCCATTGCCTGTGTGGAACTCCTTCTGGGCAGCATTAGATGTAACCCCATGTGTTGTGTCTTACAAAAGGAACTGTTTATCAACCTACTCATCTTTTTTGAGTGCTGAGCTGAGCTGAGAGCAGAATATCAAGGGATGGAAGGAAGTCTGAGTATGTACTCCACCCCTAGGACTCACAGACAGAGTAGATACCATAACGACTCTACAAAAATGGTCCATACCATGAAATAAATCCGTCAGCCCATACACCTCTAAGGTCAAGGGAACAGCTTCCTGTTCATTTGAGCTTCCCCCAACTCCCCACCTTGGGAGACAGCTAAGCAATGAGTGGTAGATACGTCTAACTCCATGATACGGAGATCAATCAACCTCCCTACTAATAACCTATAGTCTTAAAGGAGACAGAACTGATAGGTCTGCCTCTCCTCAACCATTGGTGGCAAGAACTCCAAAGGCAAAGGAGAATGGGTTACGAGTCATAATTGTTAGTAGGCCAGTGAGGAAAACAAGACTGCACAAGTGCTACTAATTATATTTATAGCTAGAAGCAGCACCCTCTTAAGTACAAACAAAAAGGCCACAATGCAATTGTCAGCGGGGCTGGGGGGGCGAGTTGGGAGGGAGGAAAACCTTTGAACATGCTGGGGATGTTAAAGAGAAGATGCCTCACATGTGCAATTACTCAACATCTCTTTACAACTGTGAACACATGTTCTCATGTGGAGAAAATTATAGCTGTGAATACCACCAGGTAGGCACGCTGTCTCTGCCCCCCCCCTCTCTCTCTTTCTGCATTCTCCTTCTGGGAAACAGGGACAGGTTCTGTATCAGCTGCATCAAAAAGTTCAAGGGACAAATCATTTAAAGACAAGCGGCCAGGCTGTCAGAGTGGGAAGGGGAGAACAAGAGATTTGGGGGGGGGGAGGTGCTATTTTTATCTCAACCTGTTCGCCCTCTCAGACTGCTCTTCCCACCTAAATAGCACACATGTATAATACAAATTAACAGGTTGCTGGTGTCTTTGTCAGAAAATGGCAGCAAGTTCATAAACTTTTCTGAGTTGTACAGAGGGGCTCAAATAGAAATAAACAGAATTATTTACTAACAGATAATTCAGGGGCCCTGCATAAATGTGATATTTGCAACATAATCCTATCCATGTGGATACAGGAACAGATTTGTGACAGAAAGGACTCACACCCTCCAACATTTTGCCAATGAAAATAGGGACGTCCCATTCCATAATGATACTTTTGCTATTTATACCCCACACATCTTACTGGGTTGCCCCAGCCACTCTCAGCAGCTTCCAACATAAATAAAGACATAATAAAACATGAAACATTTTTTTAAAAGCTTCCCTATACAGGACTGCCTTCAGACAGCTTGGGGGTCGGATAACTCCATACCCTCCAACATTTCTCCAATGAAAACAGGGGCACCCTAAGGAAAAGTGGGGCATTCCAGAATCAAATCAGAAACCAGGAAATGTTTCTCTAAATCAGGAACGTCCCTGGAAAATAAGGACACTTGGAGGGTCTGAATGACTTTGTAGAATTGCAAGAGGAGGGCTGAAAACAAATTGAGAAGAAGGTCCGTACAAATATCCAGAGCATGGGCTGTTAGGGGAGGGGAAGCACCTGTGGTGGGGGACACATGCTCCTTCTGGAGTTTGTCCATCTTTGGTCTCCACCCTGCACTCAGCTCACCTAACGAAATAAAAATAAAATAGAAAGATTCCTTCCGGTAGCACCTTAGAGACCAGCTATGTTTGTCATTGGTATGAGCTTTCGTGTGCATGCACACTTCTTCAGATACCTGAAGATACATGCACATGAAAGCTCACACCAATGACAAACTTAGTTAGACTCTAAGGTGCTACTGGAAGGAAATTTTCTGTTTTGTTTTGTTTTGTTTTGACAGCAGACCAACATGGCTACCTGCCCTAGAAGCTGTCAGCATGTGTCAGTGGCCGCACCTCAGAAAACAGCTTCGATTGGCCCACGAAACCAAGTGAGGGGAAAAGAAAAGAGTAAATCCAGAGTAGAGTCCCCCCACTATAGTCTTGCCAAACAAGACGCATTTAGCTGAACCTGTGTTGCCGCACTTTGTAAACAGGAATGTTATTTGATTGTGCATCTGCTCTCACCCATTTTACTGTTTTATTGTTTATTGATTGGTTGATTATACAGTTCTATTGTACTTCGTATTGTATGCTGTTTCAGGATTACTTAATAAGAAAAAAATGGGTAATTTTTAAAAATAAAAATAACAAATAAAATGATTTTAAGGAAACTGGAAATCCTGGGCAAAAGAAGACAAGGAAAAAGATGTGGAACTGTAGGACTATTACTGGAGGAGGCCTAATCAAGGAATCTTGCATCTTTCTGTATTTTCTTTTAGTAGTCATTTTGGTTTAATTTATTTTTAACTTATTGTTGCTAACACTTTACAAAAGTAAAGAAAGGGGCCATAAATGTTTTAAATAAATCATAAACAAAGAGATGCAGCTCCGATACAATTTTAATCTTGCAATGGGTTTGTTATAAAACTTCTCACTTTCTGAGAGGTGCAGTTTTATTTGTTTTGAGCAAAACTTTCTGTACTGTTTCAAAGATGAAGGGAGAGAAGGTGGAAGAAGGGGCAGCGGAAAAAAAAGGAGGGATATGTAAATTAATAAGAGTGAGCAATTATCCACCTAAGATATCTCTTCACCCTCTACTGTTAAATATTTTACTCTGCAGTATTGCTGGCTGTCAACAGCTTGGCAGGTACTTCCATATTTAGAGATGCTCGGATATTGCTTGAACTTTTCACCACGTTTCAGTTGTATAAATATTCCGCCAAATTCATTATTGTGTACATTTCAGCTGGATCAGCTAACACATACAAAGTGACACACATAGAAGCATTTTTAAAGTTTTCAACCTTGTGTGCACAGGAAAGAAAAGAGATGAAACTTCTCCTGAGCTGCAGAGCTCAGTGGTGTGTGTTGTGCTGATAATTTACGGAAAGAGGAAGTGGGAGCAAGCTCTCCTTTTTAAATATGCTGGAGTGTTGTCGAAACTGCCACAACAATACTTTCCGATGTCTTACCTTTAGTTGAGAAGTCTGCATTTAGCTCCCCTCCCCCCCCATTCACTGCTGTTTCCTAATTTACCGCGTAAAAATGGTTTTCCACCTCAAATTAGGTATCACCTCCCAGCCCCCCAAAGAGATAGGAGCGAAAATCAGAAGTATACTTTCAATAATGTAGAATATTTTGAAGTGCAAAATATCGTAAATTATGTTCTTTTCCTGTAATGCATTTCTGTAAAATGAGCAGGATAACATAATTCCATTTTTACAGGTGGTGAATGGAAGCTGGCACAGTGACTTACCCAATCCTAAGTAGTGAATTCAGAGTTGGGCTGTAATTTGACTAAGGACAAACCCATGCTGCAGGATTAAACTGGTTTAATAGCCATTCTCTTCCTAGGAAATCCTGGAAACTCGTAGTTTTGTAGTAGGTGTATAGTAAAGAAAACTGCATGCAAAATGCGTATTTTAGGAGAAACGCACCTAAATGCTGCAGAGGTTGTATGAGAACTTTAAGGAAGCACATTGATGCAGAAATGTGGACAATGGAATTTAAGACTCGGGGAAAATGAGAAACAGGGAGAAACCAAAATTAACAGATTCATCCATCCCTATACACGGATGCAACATTTTTGTATACTCTCTCATGGGAGCTAGTGGTATTGCTCGTCTCTGCAACAGTTTCTTTTTTTAAACCAATTGAATTTCAAATATCATCAGTTTTCTTTAGCATACCGTTCTCTACTACATTGACTTGGTGTTAACGCTCATACACTTGCCCACATATGGCTATGTAGTCTTACTTATTTATTTTGAGATGAGGAATCAGTCAGATCTGCTTTATGCAAAGGGAATAATTACTGGTAAACATCTGTCTTTCTGCAGAAAATAACCCGGCTTAGCTGAAATACTTCTTTTAATGCATGCACCAGAACAACTTTTTTTTTTTTGCAAAAAGATACATTCAGTTATGATTCATCATTCTCCTCCATCTTCCTAGCAAATATAAAGTCTGTTTTGTGCTTGTATACACACTTTGTTATCATACTTGCATTGGTAAACAAAGTAGCTTACTGCTAGAAATCCTGTGGTAGGTAGACCACCCATACAAGCACATTTGAGACGTGTTTGAAAAGCCCTCTAGTAAAGCCAGGAGTGCAAAAGAACTTCCAGGAAGTTGGCTCCTCGTTTAACTGGGTAAAACAACACACACACAAACACACAACCCCAAACACTATTGCTCTTTGTTCAAAGCATGTGTTTCAGATGCATTTTCCTTTATGGATCCTTTCAGAATGCAGTACTAAAGGTTATACAACAGTAAAGCATTGTATTTTGTTCTTTAGGCTTAAACAAAAAACAAAAACAAAACCAGGAATTTTAAACTGCAAAGAGTTCTCTAGAGTAGAATTGTCAAAATCCGAGCTTTGCATGCTGAAGTCAATATGCACCATTTCCTGCAAAATAAATAAATAAAAATGCACTGTACTAAAAAAGGTAAAGGACCCCTGACATTTAAGTCC